>NC_054535.1:61488556-61661056 GCF_017654505.1 Polyodon spathula
TAATGTGGTGGAAGTTTATACTTTAAACTCCTGTAAGACAGAGACTCAGTAGGACAAGCAAATTTGACTAAACAAGTTTAATAGTTTGCAAACTCGAGAACACTCTCAACACACACAGGTGTTAGGAAACCGAGCAATGTTCTAAGCTCCGCAGAGCTAGTAAGCATAACATACACCTTGTAACCTACAGTTATTGCGAGCCAATCACAGAAGCTTAACTCAGTATTAGCGGATAGCAACAACTTGGAAGATTAAGATGAGACCAATCATAACAACTTATTTAAATTGCAAGCCCCCCCCCTAAAATAAAAAATAAGTCGGTGACATTTCTGTGAAGTGCCACGGAAGCTGCTTGCGGTCGCTAAAGAAACAGAACTTCTTCTTTCTGGCTAAATGTCAGTACTTTTTCAATTCCTTATAGGGGTTACCGGTCCTTCAACAAAAAAGAGGAAGTCTGTTCACAAACAACTATCGATTATAACACATTATTATTATATGATACCTAATTCTTATAAACCTGAGCATGGAATCCCTAAACAGTCATAGCAGTAGTAACATTAGAGTAGCCTATCAAATTATACAATAACAATACATCATATAACTAATATCGTAACTCCTTATAATTAATTTGTTCCTCTGGGCACCATGACAATCTCTGTCTTGTCACGTAGGCTTCTTGCGGGGTTACTTCAAAGCATGACTATATGTGGACATTTCTGGTCTACCTTAGACTCGCTTCACTTAGCAATAACAGGATGTAGGTGAAGGGTAAAAGGGGGAGAGAAGTGTCTAGACTGCTAAAAGTGTATTTCTTAATTGTAAACATTATAAAAAATAAACTTCAAACTTCTTATCACATTGCTATGATCCCTTTTTAAGTCACACAGGCTAAGCAAACACATGAACAAACAGCTCAGAGGTTAGTACATAAATTGCATGGGATGTAATTTCCCCACCACACTAATTAGACTATTAATCTTCACAGCTGAACAATTGTTTACAAGAAATCAAAGGGAGCCATTACCTGCTTCGTTTTCTGAAGTGCTGCTCTCATCCAGATTGAGCAGGATGGTGTTGTCACCATCCTGATTGTCCCTCCCTAGAATCATCCAGCTCTCCACGCAGTCCGAATCATCGCTGTCTGATGTTTCCCCATCCTGGTATTTCCTGCTCTTCTCCACTATCACACTCTCTCGAAAACTATTGAGGCCTGTGCTCATCGTGATGGCATCTCTCAGCCTGAAGGGTTTGGAGCTTGGTGTCCTCTCACTGCAACTGTAGGACTCCAGCAGAGTCTGCCCATTCAACGACCTCCTCTTGGCAGTCTTGGAAATTGGCCCTTGCTTTCCTTTGATATTGCAGACACTGTCTTGATCAGTTTCATCCGATACTATGACGACCTCCGCTGCATCAGAAATAAGGATGGGTTCGCTATCGGAGATGACAATGATGTCATTCCTCTTCTCCAGCAATGTTGCAGCAGAGGGCCGATTTGTCTCTTTTTCTCTGTCGTCTGATCCTGGCTCGTCCAGCTTCATGGAATAGTGTACTTGGCTGTACAGCTGGAACTCCGCTTCACTGTCTGGTCCTGATTCACTGGAGTCCTCTGCCTCCCGGTAGAGCTCATCTTCATACTCTTCCAGTGCCTCATATCCAGCAAACATTCTCTACAACTCCCAGCCGTATGAGTTCTGTCTGAGAGAGAAGCATTTTCAAATTAAACTTTGCGTTGTTACATTCAGTAAGATGAAACACGAGAACGAAATACTGTGCCAATCAGAATCTAACAGCCAGTAAACATTTTCAGTAACCTGCTCCGGAATGAGTCCTGTGCCACAAAGCAAAAAGTTAACTGATATTAGAAATGTATACATAGTGAAATAACTGTGCCAAGATAAGAAGAAATTTGGTTGAAGGAATATTGAGACCCTTACACGTAGCACCTGCAATAGTAGGATCATCAATAGTACAACAACAAGCAAGTGAATACAAATAGAAATATACCAGTGTAAGTAAGCTTTTATACAGACTTGCCCTCTGCTACACAAACTTCTGATTAATTTGTTATGAAACAGGAATCCCCACCGTGTATTCTGTAAAAGTCTGGGCAAGACACCAATATAACAGACTTTGATAGAGGAATGACAATATGTGCTTAGTTTGATTGTTCTTCTGTACTGAAGTTTACACATATCAGATATTTCAGGAATACTCTCAAAATGTATGACTCTATTGGCTATCTCTGTGGATTTCCAATCCAAACTGCCCTAAAGGATGAGTAGCTAAAGACAAAGGGACACAAATCCCTACATAATAATTTAAACAATTAACATACATGACACCAGGGTGGAAATAAAACTCATTCCAGGTTTTACTGCAAGCTTGATTAGTCCCAGTGTATAAGTAACAAGCTTATTAATCTCACAGTAAAACCATAAATGGATCCAAAGTGCTATGCAATAGCAGTCTTATTTATTCTGTGACATGTCAAAGAAGTGCTGTCGTGAAAGCACATGGTGGTCCTACACACACTTCCCCAGATTTCTGTTTTTAAGGATTGCTTCAATGCAATACGGCAGTCTCCTGCTCAGACAACACCTCTCGGAAAGCAAGTGAAGTGTTCTCTTAGCCGAAGTGTTCTTTAAGACGCAGTTGGCCAACAGACACAATATGAATCAATAAATAAATAAACATGTATTACTTGTCATGACGCACGTGCATCAACATTTGAAAAAGAAAGAGACACGTACTCAAGACACATACAAACTAATTTTACAGAATGAAACCCAAACAATTTCAAACTTTTTGTAGCAATGGGGGAGGAGGGGGGTGGCTTAGGTTGGCCAGGGTGTCCTCAGATCACAGTGCACCAGCGACCCCTGTAGACTGGCTGGGCGCATGCGGGACTGCCTGTAAGTTGCCCAGAGCTCCGTGGTCCTCCGACGCTGTAGCTCTGAGGTTATTGCATGATGGACCTGCACAGTGAAAAGAAGCGGACGGCTAAAGGCACACGTATCGGAGGACGCATGTGTCTGTCTTTGTCTCTCCCAACTCAATGCAGGGGTGACAGCAGTGAGCCGGGTTGAAATAAACAATAATTGGTCTTACCAAATTAGGGAGAAAATAAGAAATAATTGGAGATTCCAAATTAAAAATAAATAAATAAAAGAATACAAATCGAGGCAATGACATGACTGCAGTTCTGGACCAATAGAAAGATTGAATCACTAGTGGTGCATCTTCCTAGAGACCAGCAAACATATAAAGGACAGTTAAATATTTCATTTTAAGTCAAAGAACTTCAAAACAATGATGAAATGTATACAAGGAGCAAAAAAGTGACCAAGTAGCTTCCCTTTTTTTTTTTTTTGACGCACAGTAGACAGTGGAGGCTGAGGAGGAAGAGATTCGTACTGTATATAAGTTTGAACATAAATTTCTATATGGCTTGAACTTCTTAAAAAGGATATTTAGAAAGTCTTCTAAAATTAAAAAAAAAAAAAAAACTTTGTCTAATCATCTTTAGCATCTTGCCTATTTATTAAACAGCTGTAGTGTCCTGGGCTGGGTTGCTCCGGCTATGTGTTAGTTCTTACTTAGCTTATAAATAACTATAAGTCTTTACTAACTTCGGTTTTACTCATCACTAAATTTACACGGGTTGCACCAGGTAAAATAGTTATAACATAAGGCACAGTTGTTACTTAAATAGAATCACATTCCAAGATGGCACCGCAACTGTTACTACATGAACTTCTCTTTGAAAATAATTGTTTGAAGTTTTCAGCATCAGCGTGTTTTGCGAGACCGCATACATACTTGACACTTACAATGATATTGACTTTATATATTGTAATGCAGGTACTGGTATATTCATTAGCCATAGATTAGGCAGTATTTTAAACCGTTTCTATTGAAAATGTAATACATTTGGAAAATATATACAGTATGTAAATATTTTATTCAACATTAATAATAATAATAATAATAACAATAATAATAATAATAATAAACACTGAGTGGAGAAATAAGCTCAAACAGTGTTATCTGTATGAACGGGAAGTCTGCAGTGCCGGTATCCCGACTCAACATGCACTGATTCAATTTTAATAGATTAATCTTTAATATTGTAGCGTGCACGGGGGAAGGCAGCAGCAGGGCTGGTAGTAAGGTAATCACACTATGAGACACAATCCCGACATATGCTCCCTGCAAAACAGCCGGCTCTTACAGCGGCATCGGCGGTATGCTTTAGTGCGGGGCTCCCCGGTTCGCACCCGCACCCCGCCTGTGTGTGATCCGCCTACCTGAATTAACAGAAATCGCTACAATATAAAACATTCCCAACTAAATAATATGTCTAGGTACCTGTAATCGGTCGCCTATACTACTAACAACAACACTTTAAAGCCAGGCACTATGACTAGTCGGTTGTACGTTCAAGTTTATTACGTTGGACTTGTTTTGATCATCAGCATCGCGCTCCAACATCTTAAGTACTGATTGGTTACTGTAAAGTGAACACGTGATCGACTTGGATTCTCTGCTTTTAGTAACAAACAAGCTAAATTATGCCTTAAGTATGTGTGGTGCAACAGAAAATGGGACAGCGCTTAGTTGTCAAATAACTAGTAACTACTAAGCACTTAGTAAATGCTTTACGTGTTAACTTACCAACAAAATCACACATAGCTGGTGCAAACCAGCCCAGGCCTTTGGGGTGCTGCAAGGCATGGTGCAAACATGTAAAAATGTAGGCATTAATGAATGGGTAATCTCTGCGTTTGCTTTCACTTTGATACTTTTGACTCCTACGCACTCACCAGCTGGCTCATCGATCGTGGCGACACGTTCTGGCAAAACTGAGCTACAACAGTACATTCAGTCTTAAACAGACTGCATACAATCTACGTTAGTAACTTTGCAAATGACTGTGTGCTATGACGAGTTTCTGGTTTTAAAATTATAATATAAATTCATTACTTTGTAATTACTTTTCATAGACACATATGGAACTTTTACTTGCTCTTTAAATCTGGACGTCTAAAATCATAAAAAAGTTACACACATTTTGAATTTTGGGTCCCTATAAGGCACATATTTAGGCCCAGCACCCCTGCAATTCGTTTTTGCTAGGGGGCGTTGCCCCCCGCGCTGGGGCTAGGCCTGCATACCTGCCTTCTACTTGGGATTTCGAACCTACATGAACATGAAGAGACTGGATATGAATGTAGATTGTGTCAGTTTAACGAAATGGCAAACCAGACATGAGTTATATATAATCTTGAAACGTCCTCCTTTTTGCAGACACTCAGACCCCAAAACATTGTGTGAGCGGGCATATAGTATAAGTGTAATTGTCTTTATTCAAATCACAAAAAACAACAGTATACCACACATTTTCTTGTTCAGTCATTTCACCATTAATTAATTAATAGCTTGTGTATACCCACGTGTATGTTGCGTGTGGTGCTTGTCTCAGTAGAAATGTAGCCTAGCCACGATTACATTTACATAAACCCATTTTTTATATATAATCAAATGAACATCGACACCAGATGATCCACTCTCTATCCAACTGATATGTTTCTTAATTTAATACGGGTGCTAAACTTACCAGTGTCGTATTCTGGTTTCAAGACACAACTCCTTCCACTACAGCAGCCAACACCAACACTGTGCTGGCCGACCAACTTCACCCCGATGTTTCTGAACTCCAACACAAGAGCGGATGGACGATGATGATTTAACCCGCGTTCTAGAGATTTAAATTTTGGCAACAAGTAAAGTTTGACTGGCTTTCCAGTACGTTTCGTTTTCGTGCTTCATGGGTGATATTTAAAATGATATTGATATTAAGTTACAGTGTAGTCAACAATAATACAGTCATGTTCATTTGGACTCAAGTTTTTTAGCCATGTGTTTCATGTTTATTTGGGTCCCTCTTTAAAAAGGGCTGATTGCATAACAGTACATGTATACTGTCACTGCCTTGTTCACACTTTTTATTTTTATACTGGTATTTTTGCAATGTCTTTTCACACTGGAGAAATTGTTTTAGCTCAGAAAATTAAGAAATGCCCATCTGAAGAAGGTACGATATACCGAGTTTGGCCCTTAAAGTTCTTTTTAATATGATTTGTTTCACAATTCAGCAAATGTATGTGCCATAACTAATGAGCACCAAATTGGGTTATCTAAAATTGTAAACATTTACAATTTTTTGGGTGAACTACAGTTCTGAAATTTCTTCATCTAGACAATGTGGGGAAGCTATAAAAAAAGGCCAACAAGATGCTTGGATATATTATGAAAAGTGTTGAATTTAAATCAAGGGAAGTAATGTTAAAACTGTACAATGCATTAGCAAGACTTCATCTTGAATATTGTGTTCTGGTCACCTTGCTACAGAATGGATATTGCTGCTCTAGAAAGAGTGCAAAGAAGAGCGACCAGAATTATTCCAGGTTTAAAAGGCATATCATATGCAGACAGGCTAAAAGAATTGAATCTATTCAGTCTTGAACAAAGAAGACTATGCAGCGACCTGATTCAAGCATTCAAAATTCTAAATGGTATTGACAATTTCGACCCAAGGGACTTTTTCAACCTGAAAAAAGAAACAAGGACCAGGAGTCACAAATGGAGATTAGACAAAGGGGCATTCAGAACAGAAAATAGGAGGCACTTTTTTACACAGAGAATCATGAGGGTCTGGAACCATCTCCCCAGTAATGTTGTTGAAGCTGACACCCTGGGATCCTTCAAGAAGCTGTGGATGAGATTCTGGGATCAATAAACTACTAAGAACCAAACAAGCAAGGTTGTCTGAATGGCCTCCTCTCCTTTGTAAACTTTCTTATGATTTACGAAGGTACCCATGGAGAATCATTGCAGATGATTATCTTGGTGTAATAGAATATCTTTGATGGAAGTGTATCGATATAAACCATCTTAAATCCGTCTTGTACTGGTGTTGAAAAGTGAGTTAGGACAGAAGGTGGTTTCATATCGGTATATTCTAAACTGAAACAAATGTTGCCAGTATCGTTCCCATACAAGTGTAAACAGGGCTTTAACACGTTTCCACTATTGTACCCGACCCATACATAGGCCGCCCAGGTCATTGTTGACTAACTGATGAAAATGCGTAGCCCTACATTATTACATGTTTCAAGGCGGCCACTCACCAGAAGATGGAAAGAATGCATGTGCCCTTTCGAGGTGTCACAAACCCTCTACAAGCCTCGGTACTTCAGAAGGAAGTGGCTGCCTTGCTGTGCAAGCAAGTCACTTGTCATATAGACCCCTTCTCCCATGAAGAGGGGTACTACTCAAGGTACTTTCTGGTACCCAAGAAAGAAGGCGGCTTTCACACCAACTTAGACCTGAGGCTCCTAAATGGGTTCTTAAAAGAAGGGAGGTTTCGAATGCTGATGCACCATCACATCCTCCAGGCAGTCTGACTGGGCAACTGGTTCACTACCTCAGACTTACGGGATGCATACTTTCATGTTCCCATTCATCCAGAGCACAGAAAATATCTGCACTTTTCCTTTCAAGAAAGTTTTCGAGTTTGCTCTCCCTAGGTACGCATATGTTTTCAAAGTGTGAGAACGCTATCCTGGCTCCCCTGCGGCTGCAGGGGATCAAAGTAATAAACTAATAATCTCGACAAATGGTTGATCTGTTCCCAGTCGAGAGATGGAGCATTGGCCCACATGGCGGTTGTGACGGAGCATCTGATCAGGCTGGGCTTCACCATAAAAGATGCAGAGTCGGCTTACACCAGTGCAGTGCACCATGTACCTGGGGCTCTGGCTGGACTATACTACGATGCACGCATACCTGTCGGATGACAAGGTTGCAGCTATACAGGGGTGCCTCTCCCTGTTTCGACAGGGATCGCAGATCACTCTCAGATTGTGCCAAAAACTACTGGGTCTGATGGCCGCAGCTATCTCGGCCATTCAGCTGGGTGTGCTTTGCATGCGCTTGCTACAAGTGTGGCTCAGTGCGTTTCACCTCAATGGCAAATGTGACAGACACTGTCGGCTGACTGTATCTTACACATGCTCAGCAGTCCTACGCTATTGGAGGGTTCCCTCTCACCTGCGCAAAGGTGTGCAAATGGAAGTATGTCAACCACCAGGGTGGCCTACAGTCCCTGTGGTTGCATCGCATAGATTTCAAGCTGTTGATATGAGCTCAAAGGAATCTGCTGTCCCTATGGGCGACACACATTCCTGGAGTGGTGAACTGGGCAGCGGACCTCCTGTCTTGGAGCGGCCTACATCTGTCGGAGTTGCGACTCCACTCTCTGACGGTGGAGGGCATTTGGAATGGTTCAGGATGGTGCAGGTCGATCTCTTTGCTTTGGCAGAGACGACACATTGTCCCCTGTGGTACTCCCTCCACCACTTAGGCGGTCCACTCGGCATAGATGCCCTAGCACAAGAATGGCTATACCGCTGCTCCCGGCTTTAGAGAAAGCGTCAGTTAGAGAAAGCGTCAGTTCTCCTAGTGGCTCCCAAGTGGCCCAGAAGAATATGACTCTTGAATATGGTTCTCGGTTTTATTCCCTCGATAGGCAGGACCGAGTGTGTCATCCCAGGAAGGGGCCTTTCAGCAGCTGTGGTATAGAGAGCTCAGCAATACCTCCCCTAAGGGCAGGACTATCCCATACCTAATGTAGTGGTGGTCGTTTTCTCTTTAAGGGAACTAGGGTTACTGTAAGTAACCTAAAGTTAGTCCACCTGAACAGGATCATCTCACGTCCAATTTGGTACACTGCAATCAGGATCTTGCTTAGTCTGATTTAGCGGATCATCCACCTGTGGTGATTATCGTCTGGTACGAAGCAATTGAGATTAACAAGTGCACTAACTTTAGTCCATACAAGTGGATTTAACCTGCTAATCCACTAGTTAGATGCATCAAGTGGACTAACTTTGGTACTCTGCAATCGACCCCCTTAAAAGTGCTGCTGCTGCCGAAGCATCTGTCTGTCTGTGCTGCTGAAATGACTGGGTTCAGGAAACAAAGTGACCTGCTTCAACGGAGATTGAATATATATCCGAGGTTAAAGTTAGGTGAACTGCCTGAGCCATAGGGAGTTAGTTTTGGGATAGTAGGTCCCACCCAGTATAGCAGACAGGTGTGGAAGCAGTAGTGCATGCCGTTTTTCATGGCATCTTTATTTTGATCATTTTTGTATGCAGGGCCCAAAGGGAGGGGATAATAAATGAAAGTCTTATTTTGAGAATCATCTTTTGTTTCAAACAAACATCTCACAAAGTTAAACTGTAAAATAAATAACCAGATTGCAAAATGAAGCCATAGCATAAATGTGACAGGATAGTGTCATGGCCCAAGCTGCTACTGGCAGGAATGAGAGACTCAGACTGATGCTGTAGTTTAAGCACTGTTGTGCATGTTTATTTAAAAAATACGCAAAAACAAACAGGGCACGGGGGCCAAAATAACTCAAGCACTCAATTGCCTAATTGGGGAATGGCAACACCTGTGTACTCCTTTTGGAGTCTTCCTGACCACATGGTCGCACATCAGGTGTCCATCGTCATATATGAATGGAGTGTGGTAACCAGCGGTGTACCACAGGGATCAGTATTAGGTCCTTTAATCTACATTAATGATTTAGATTCTGGTATAGTAAGCAAACTTGTTAAATTTGCAGACACACAAAAGTAGGAGGAGTGGCAAACACTGTTGCAGCAGCAAAGGTCATTCAAAATGATCTAGACAAGATTCAGAACTGGGCAGATACATGGCAAATGACATTTAATAGAGAAAAGTGTAAGGTACTGCACGCAGGAAATAAAAATGTACATTATAAATATCATATGGGAGATATTGAAATTGGAGAAGGAATCTATGAAAAAGACCTAGGAGTTTTTGTTGACTCAGAAATGTCTTCATCTAGATAATGTGGGGAAGCTATAAAAAAGGCTAACAAGATTCGGATACATTGTGAAAAGTGTTGAATTTAAATCAAGGGAAGTAATTACCGAATGGGTAAGAGCCTCTCTGACCATCAATCACTGAGCACCTCGCTATAAAAAATTGCTGCCCTATCAGAGTGCCCTGCTGTGAGGGGGAAGTCCCTCCAGACCTCCTGTTGAAGAGGGACATCCTCCACAGTGGCACATCGCCATTTTCTATCTCATTTCACTGAGACAGGTCAGATTGCGTCTGTTCATTCTTGAACAAAGAAGATTGCTTTCTTGAACCGAAATTGGCTGGTTTGTTGGGTTATACCCACAAATCTATAAAAATTCCACGGTAAAATTGTGCTTTCGAGCATTACTAAAGAGCGCTCTCGCCTAATTCTCACGTCAGTTTACTGGTTGGTTTTGGTTTCGACCCCTCTTCTGACATTGGCGGCGGCCATTACTCTTTTTTTCACTGCTACAAGGCTAATGGTGTAGTTGATACACCATGTTAGGAGCTGTTGTGGTGCTGTAAGAATCGACTGCATACCCTGGCATTGACAGCGGCTTTTCCTGCCAACCGCGAGGTTGAGGACAACAGCACCTACCCGGTCCCGATTGACTCAGCACCGGTGTAAACATCTTCAGCGCCATCTACAGCCCGGCAACAACCGTGGTACACGTCGGCACCAACTTCGGCAGCGACTGCGCTCTTTTCGACATCAATCCTGGTACCAATTGATTCGGCACTGGTAAATAGCTATGAGGCCTAATTCTCACGTCAGCCCGGCACCGACCGCGACCCCTCTTCTGACATTGGCGGCGGCCATTACTCTTTTTTTCACTGCACAAGGCTTGGTGTAGTTGATACACCATGTTAGGAGCTGTTGTGGTGCTGTAAGGCATACCCTGGCACCGAACCGCGAGGTTGAGGACAACAGCACCTACCCGGTCCCGATTGACTCAGCACCGGTAAACATCTTCACCAACCTCGGTTGACTCGGCACCAGCACTTCACCTGCAATGTTGGTCCAGTCGAATGGGTCCTTCGCTGGGTTCCACCAGTGTGATCAGTGTGCGGCGAAGGTGCCAAGGCAGGACAAGCACCAGTCCTGCACCAGATGCCTAGGGCCAGAACCCGCGGCCAAAGCACTGACAGATGAGCTGGACTGCTCTCCCTGTAGGAAGTTCTCGAGGAGAACTAAGTGATGGAGAGCAGCCCTATCACCAGCAGAGTCTTCCAGCAGAGTCCTCCCTCCAGCCATGGGAGAATGAGAACAGTGGTCCAAAAGCCTCCGCAGAGGTTGTCCAGGACACCCCCCCCCCTCTACAGTGACCAGGGAGCTCTCACGCGCATCTGGGTCACTCTCCCCTTCCCCACCACCGGTACAGAGATGCAGACACCTCTCAGGGGAGGTGAGATGGACACCGCAGAGGCGGTACCACTTGAAGGGACGCTTGCAAGGGACTGCTCCCCTTCCCCAAGGGACAGGTGGTCACGGCTCAGGCATCGCTCCCCTTCTCCACTCAGGCACAGACCATCCCCGTCACAGTCACCGGGAAGGCACCCAAGCACGGCTAAACGGCACTTTGTGGAACTAGCAGAGACTGTAAGGGCTCAGCAGACCATGCTGGAGACCCTATTAAAGTCACAGGTCAGGCTGCCCCCTACCACCGGGCAGCCCCAGCCCCCACAGTCTCGTTCCCCAACAGAAAGGGCACCCACAGCACCCCCTCCCTTTAGGCCAGAACTTCCTGGAATTGGTGCACTCCTCCTGGAGCAACCCAGCATCTGCACCCTCAGCCTCCAGAACAGCAGAGTCTCTGCTTCATTCTGCAGGATCCCAAGAAGTGGGCGTAGGCACATTCCCCACTATCGGGAACACGGTCATGGTTTTGATGCAAGGTTCCACCTTCACCAAGAGGGATAAAGACCCAACCTGTCTGTCCAAGCCTTGTAGGAGAATGGATGCGATGCTCAAAAAAGTTTATGCATCGGCAGCACTGTCAGTCCGAGCAACAAATGCCATGGCCATACTAATGCTCTACTAGAACCAGTTGGCAGAGAGGCTGCAGGAAAGAGCTACAGAAGCAGACACAGGGGAGATCCAGGAGGTAGCTAAGGTGATGACCGACCTAATGGGGGAGTTAGGTCAGGCATCAGGGAGGTCGCTGTTGGCAATGTTGGCTGCCCGCCGGCATTTGTGGCTGACACAGATCAAGGTCGTGGAGACCGAGAAGGTAGTGCTACTGGATGCCCCCATTACACCGGGGCAGACTTTTGGAGCGACCATTGATGTGAGCCTTGAGAGGTCCTACAAGGCCACAGAGGTGGTTGGTAAGGGGAACAGGTGTAGCGGTGATGCATGCAGGAGTGATGAACAGACAACAGTGATTCAGTGAACAAGTGTTTATTTGTGCTGTTTCCAGGTCTGGCGACCATCAAATAATAAATCCCCGGCAGTACACAACAATGTGTAAAGCGCGGGGATGGTGAACACAGTACAGACAATTATAAACAAAGACAACACACAACACGCAATACACTCTGAGAGCTCCTCTCTCAGTCCTTCTCTCCTCATGTTACCCAAACGAAGGAAAAGATCAGCGTTACCCTGGCCCCTATATGTAATCCCGCATGATATCTAGGTAAACGGTTGCAGCTGCCTTATTACTTGCAGCTGCCTCTCGTTTACCTTTCAAATCAATACAGTCTTACAACAGAGTCGCGCTTCTTTCCAGGCTGACCCACTTCTCTGACCCGGAAACGAACTGTCAGGCCAGCCCTTCCAGATACTTCTCCTCTCGTTCTTTAGCGCCCTCACAGGTCGGGAGGAAGATTCATCACCAGAACTCATGTTTCCGTCACATATCCCACTGCTCAGAGTGGAGCCGAAGGAACACTCGGCTAAATCTACCTTCCCCATTACTCCCCCCTCCCGGGAAAAATAATCCGCATTTTGGTGGTCTTTCCCCGAACAGTGTACCATGTGGTACATGAAGGGCTGCAATGCCAGATACCACGAGTTATCCGGGCATTGCTGTCCTTCATTGTGCTTAACCACTTGAGTGGGGCGTGGTCTGTGACCAGATCAAATGAGTGTCCCAGCAGGTTAAGAGTGAGTGAGTAGCCCATTTAATGGCCAAACACTCTTTCGACTACGGAGTAGTTATGTTCCCGAGGTAACATTTTTTTACTTAGGTACAACATCGGGTGCTCTACTCCAGCTACTTTTTGGGACAAGACTGTACCCAAACCTACATCCGATGCGTCGGTGTGGAGGATGAATCTCTTGGTGAAATCTGGAGTAATAAGAGTGGGGGCTTGGCAAAGTGTACGCTTAATAGTATCAAACGCCCCCTGATACTCAGCTGACCATTTAATTAAATTTGGAGCACTCTTTTTGTGAGGTCGACTAATGGGTTAACCACTGTGGCGTACTCGGGGATGAAGCGGCGGTAATAACCGGCTAAGCCCAGTAGTGACCTCACCTGAGTCTTGGTTTTGGGGATCGCTGCATCAACCAAAGCCTGCATTTTGGTGACTACAGGTCTCTCCCTTCCATTCCCCATTAAAAATCCCAAATATTGAGTCTCTGTTTTGGCAAACGCACATTTTCTCAAGTTAGCTGTCAGCTGGGCTGCCCTTAGAGACTGAAGAATGGCTGCAACCCTAGCCAAATGCTCTCGATTTGCCAGTATCCTTTCGTCAGGTCCAGAGTGGAAATCTCGCTTTTCCCAGTCTGTCTAAAAGTTCGTCGACCTGAGGCATGGGATATGCATCGAACTTAGCAATAGCGTTCACCTTTCTGAAATCCACACAGAAGAGGTTGGTGCCGTCTTTCTTAGCCACTATGACGATTGGACTGCACCACTCGCTCCTGGAAGGTTCAATCAACCCAAGCTCGAGCATATCCCATACCTCTTTGCGAACGCCATTTCGTCGACTTTCCGGGATCCGGTACGGTCTCTCTCACACTGTGACACCTGGTGGAGAGATAATGTCATATTCAACTAAGTTTGTCCTGCCGGGCACATCAGAAAAAACATCGCTGAACTCCTCAATAAGTTTCCGTAGCTCTCTTTGCTGATCCGGAGCCAATTGTTCCCCTATTGCAATCACTCTGGTGCTCAGGGTCTCTGGACAGGGACCTAAATCATCCTCCATATTGCCTGGGGCGATAAATAAAACCTCTCTTGTCTGCCAGGGCTTTAACAAATTAACATGGTAAATTTCACGTTCATTCCGGCGATCGGGCTGTCTAATTTCATAATTTACTTTCCCTATAGCCCGAATCACCTCATACAGCCCCTGCCATTTAGCACACAGTTTCGATTCAGATGAGGGAAGTAGCAGCATTACCTTGTCCCCTGGTCGAAAGGTTCTAATCCGTGCATTTTTGTTGTAATGCTGCTGTTGTCGGTGCTGAGCCGATCTGAGGTTGTCTTGGGCCAAACGACCGACCAAATTCAGGCGATCTCGTAGTAGGAGCACATACTTCACTACATTTTTAGACAAGCCTTTGTGCTCCTCCCACCCCTCTCTCAGCAGGTCGAGAATGCCGCGAGGCTGCCGGCCGTACAGGAGCTCAAAGGGGGAGAACCCTGTTGAACTCTGTGGCACTTCTCTTACTGCAAAAAGTAGGTAGGGAAGAAGCGATGCCCAATGTTTCTGCTCCTGTGTTACGAATCACCTCAGCATCGACTTTAAAGTCTGATTAAAGCGTTCAACCAAACCGTCTGATTGTGGATGATAAACGGACGTCCTGATGGGACGTATTTTCAATATTTTGTACACCTGCTGTAATGTATTGGACAAAAAATTGGTTCCGTGATCAGTCAAAATCTCCTTGGGGATCCCTACTCTAGCCATAATCTGAGCTAACTCGGTGGCTATTGCAGCTGCACTAGTGGACCTCAATGGAACTGCCTCCGGGTATTACGTTGCGTAATCCACCACTACTAATATATGCGTGTACCCGGAGTCTGAAGGTAGCAAAGGGCCCATTATGTCCATTGCAATGCGCTCAAAAGGAGTGGAAATAATGGGCAGTGGGACTAAAGGGGCGGGGCGCACTCGACCTGGCGCTACTCGCTGGCAGTCTGGGCATGTGGCTACATATTTCGACACATCAGTATGAAGACCGAGCCAATAGAATCGAGCCAATATCTGTTCCCTCGTCTTCTCGGCTCCGAGGTGCCCCGCAAAAAGGATATCATGCGCCAGCCTCATGACCTCGGTCCGACAAGACGGGGGAACCAATAATTGTGTTACAGGCTGTCCTGTGCCCGTGGCTAGGTTTACTCTATACAGTAATCGCCCCTTGATACTGAAATGTGGATATACTAGCGCCCCAGCGCCATCAACATTCTTACCGTCAATGGACCGGACCTGCTCCCAAGCGTGCACTAGTGACGGGCCGTTATGTTGGCCCCATACTATGTCCGCGCTTGAGTACCACAGGTCTGGTACATCGAGAGGGGCTGGACTAGCATCTGCCCTAGTCGGTCCAGTAACCTTGCTCTCTCGGTCACACTGCGTTCCCACTCCCTTTGACTGGCGTTTGTTACCATTACAGCACTCTCCCACCAGACCTCAGCCGTGTCTCAAAGACGCTCCCTCCCATTTGCGATCCATCTCTCCTTATTTGTTTTTATAGGATGGAAAAGAGGGGAAAACATTTCAGGATGAAAAGGGAACACATGACCAATTCGTTCTCTTTTTTTTTGCTGCCACGTTTACGTGGCTGAGACTGCCATTATTTACATTAATTGTTTAAAGTTTGGCCAGTCTCGGCCCAGAATAACTGGGTGTGGCAACCTTTCCGCCACCCCGACTACGAGGTGACGTTTTATCGGTCCTACCGATAAGTATACTTTTAATGTGGGGTATGTCACCATGTCTCCATGGATACAGGAGATGGCCACCTGACCTTGTGGCCGCCACGACACACCGCCCAAGAGAGCTGTCCTAATCAAAGTTTGCTCACACCCTGTGTCCACTAACGCGTGGGTTTTCACATTTCCCAAAACAACGTCAATCAGACACGGCCCCTCCCGACCTTTTTCCCCATGCTTACCCGTTTCAGATTGCCCAATTGCACGCTGCCACGTCACACCCCATGGCAGCGGGGCAGGACCTGGCACGGTGTCCCGGCTGGTTGCATCTGAAACAGAGAGGGGGGACAGAGTGCGCATAGGTTACATATCTGTCCCGCTGCTGGTAGGGCAACGGGGCAGGGGTAACACCTCTACCCCAGCTGGGGGCAAACCTCGGTCTCCATAGGGGGGAGGCAAGGGGGCCCAACGGGGTCAGCGGTCTGGGAGGTCTGGGTGCCGGGAACGAGGGTGGTGGTGGTGGTGTTGGAGGAGAGGGAGGGAGAGGTTGGTGACTGTGAAGGGCAGGGTCTGACAATATCCCGACCCGGGCCGACGTCAGGGTTCAGTCCTCAAAGTTTTCGGCCAGTTCGACCGCCTCCTCCAGGGTGTCGGGGTTGTGGCGCCAGATCCACGCCTGGGTTTCGGCGCCGACCACATGGCAGAATTGTTCTACCACAATGGCTTCCCCCATCTGCTGCGCGGTCTTTTTGTTGGGGGTCAGCCAATGGACCATGTGGTCGCACAACCGCTCTGCGACCACCCTGGGGCGTGTCTCCGGGGCTCTCCAGAATTCCCGGAACCGCGTCCGATGAGTCTCCGCTGTAATGTTGAGGCGGCGGAGAATAGCCTGCTTGACAAGGTCATAATCGGTGGCGTACTGGTCGCTCAGGGCTTGGTAAGCTGCCTGAGCCTCCCCAATCAGGCAGGGTCCCACCTGGCTCGCCCAGAACTCCCGCGGCCATCCTGCCGCGATGGTCAGTCGCTCAAACGCCACCAAAAATGCCTCCGGGTCATCCTCCACCGTCATTTTCATTGCCCTAGCCTTCGGGGGCGACATCGTGATGTTACGGTAGGGGTTGTTGCTGCCGCCATGGCCAGCCCTACCCGTTCAATGAGTGTCGTGTAGCGCTCCTCCCTCCTTTGCCTCTGCCTCCTCTCCTCTGCATCCCATCTGCTCTCCAGCGCCTGCGAAGCTCCGCCAGTGCGTTGCGATCCATAATCCCGGATCTGACACCACGTGTGGCAAAGTGGTTGGTAAGGGGAACAGGTGTAGCAGTGACGCGATGCAGGAGTGATGAACAGACAACAGCGATTCAGTGAACAAGTGTTTATTTGTGCTTGTGAAGCGAGAGTGTATTAAATGGAATGTCCAAACAGTAATTTATGTGTACAGAAATAAAATAATTTATTTTTATTATCTATACACAACAAAATAATTAAATAACAAAAGAAAACAAAATGGTGTGAAGGAAGGAGTGCAGGGGTGAAATCCAAAACAGATCGTGAGAACTCGTCTTTAATCGTCTTCGTGGCGAACCATACCATAAACAAAAAAAGACAAAAGAAATGTTAGTGTTTTCAAATCCCGCTGCACCAAACTAGTCTCTCCCTCCACCCGTTACTCCGCCTATTTTACTTTCAGACCAACCCCGAACACAGTAGTTCGTTCCCTTTAGTATGTAATGTCCCATCTCTGTAGTCATTGGAACACCAATCCCCAACTGACAAGTGTCCTTATCCTTCACTTGACTCCAGTGGCTGGAATTTACATACTCGTACTTCCGCCCCTCACAAAGGTGCCGCCCCTCAAAAAGATGACTTTTGCCATGGTCACGAGATCTTGGTAAGGGAAGTCCCGAGTTGGTTTGATGCCATCTACTGTCGGGAGGATGAATCACAGACCGAAATCCCTTTGACTCATCACAGTGCTGTTTCCAGGTCTGGCAACCGTCAAATAATAAATCCCCGGCAGTACACAACAATGTGCAAAGCGCGGGGATGGTGAACACAGTACAGTCTCACACACAAACAAAGGCACGGTCACCAGTCCTGGGTGATATTCAAACATGCAGGTGCTCTGTGCAGTGGTGCTCCGGATAGTGCTTTACGTGGTGACAGCTCCGGAGGTGTGCGTTAACTGTCTAGTGGTGCGAAAAAGACAGACAATTATAAACAAACAAAGACAACACACAACACGCAATACACTCTGAGAGCTCCTCTCTCAGTCCTTCTCTCCTCACGTTACCCAAACGTTACCCAATATGTAATCCCGCATAATATCTAGGTAAACGGTTGCAGCTGCCTTATTACTTGCAGCTGCCTCTCGTTTACCTTTCAAATCAATACAGTCTTACAACAGAGTCGCGCTTCTTTCCAGGCTGACCCACTTCTCTGACCCGGAAACGAACTGTCAGGCCAGCCCTTCCAGATACTTCTCCTCACAGATCAGGAGGAAGATTCATCACCAGAACTCATGTTTCCGTCACATGCGGGAAAAGCTGCGTCCACTTTGAAGGTACGCCTGGCAGCAATATCAGTGTGCCATGACAAAATCTATGACTCTGTGTCCCCTGTTTCCTGGCAGTGCAATTTCTAAAAGGGGCTCAGAGGCTTCGTCCTCCCAGGAAAATGTCTGCCAGACAAGTAAGTGAGCTTCATGCGCTGTCCATTGATGACACATGTATGGCTTTCACTGGAAGTGACTTGCTGGTAACATTAAGAAAAAAAAAACTGGGTTTATTGTGTTCAGGTGGCTGGGGTTGATTAGTTCAGCTTAATTAACGATCAATCAGCGCCCAGCCACCTGACATAAAAGGAGGTCTCTGCTTACCATGGGGAGGAGGGAGCTGAAGAAGCAGGTTGGTGTTCATTGTTGGTGATTTTTGAATTTTCTAAATCCAGTGAAGGCATCGCCTAGCCTGGAAACCTTTATTTTGTAAGTTTTGCTTTGCCTTTTGTTATTTGTGTTTAAATATCTTTAATATTGCCCTTGCGCACTTTTATTTTGTGTTTATTTATAATAAAAGCATTATTTTTTTTGAACTGCAGTCTGTCTCTGGGCCTCTATCCACTTGCTAGCCTGTCACATTTGGCTATGCCAGGAGGCTTGGAGCAGTACTGCAGGATTTTTTTTTTTTTTGGGGGACAATTTTTTTTTAAAATAAATTAGAAAATGGGAAAGAAGAGCAAACAGTGGCAAAGGCAGGAGAGGCAGCAGCCGAACAAAGAGGGTGGAGGGTGTCCCGAGAGCCAGAGAGGGGTAAGCTGCCTTCCTGAGATCCAGAGAGGGGTGAGCTGTCTTCCCGAGAGCCAGAGAGGGTGGATCTGTCTTCCCAAGAGCCAGAGAGGGTGGAGCTGTCTTCCCGAGAGCCAGAGAGGGAGGAGTCACTACTCCCGGAGCCCGAGAGGGAGGAGCCGCCGGCCCCAGAGCCCAGAGGGGAGGAGCCGCCACTCCCAGATCCCAGAGGGGAGGAGTTATGGACCAAGGATGCCTGCCTTGCACCGCCCATGGATGCCTGCCTTGCACGGCTCAGGGATGCCACGCCCGCTCTGCTCAGGGATGTCACATTTGGATCGCCTGGGGTTGCCTGCTGCTCCGCATCGCCTGGGGTTGCCTGCTGCTCTGCATTGCCTGGGGCTTCTGGTGTCTCCTTTTTGTTTCCTAGGGTTGCCGAGGGTCCGCTGCCGCCGTCCCCGCCTCCGCCACTATGAGTTATTTGTGCATGTTTACCGCCTTGATGTTACAAACCGAACAAGACCCTCTCTGGGATCTAGAGTTTTTCAGGTGGCATGCCCTTAGGCGTCATGAGGGCTCTGAGGCTATCGCCGTGAGGCTGTACTGCTTTGGTACAGCTTTCCCATTTGGTAATGGTTGTCATTCGAATTGAAAGGGAATGTTAGGTTATTACCATAACCCTGGTTCCCTGAAAGAGAATGACAACCATTACCCTTTGAGGTTGTGTCCCTATCTGACCTCTGTTTTCGAAGAAAATGACGATGTGCTACTGTGAGGACATCCCTGTTCAACAGCAGGTGGGAGGGACTTCCCCCTCACAGCAGGGCCCTGATAGGGCAGCTTTTTTTTTAATTTTAATATATATGCTCAGTTATTGACGGTCAGAGAGGCTCTTCACATTCAGAAATGGTTGTCATTCTATTTCAGGAACCAGGGTATGGTAATAACCTAACTTTTTTTCCCCATCAATATCTTTATAAGAACAAACAGGATTTCAATGTTTTGACAAAACCAAAAGTAGTTCCCCTTGGAGTGTTGCTTTACTCTTCAAACAATTTACTCTGTTCAGACACAGATACAACTGGTTGTTACAGACAGAAGCATAACCTATTAGTAAATTGTAGTATACAGTCGTTGACAATGCCACCTGTACATAAAGCCTTTATGTACGTTTAACGTTAACATCAGATTGTATGTTTTCAGATCTTTCCAAAAAACTTACAGCGTTAGAAACGTTATGTAAAACATGTATAAGCTTATCACAAAGACGGCTCTAGTGGGTTACGTCAGACCAGAAACAGGAACCAACACAGAACACAGGTTTGGAAATGGTGAAGGCGCTGATGCGCTGTTTAATAATTAAACAGACAGAAAATAAAAGGTTTGTAACAAAAACACTGACACCAAAAGAGGACACGGCACTTGAGCCAAAATAAATATACAAACAAAATGTACTAACACTCAACAATAGACAAACGAGTGGTCGAACAAACACGTCCTCCACTCACCGAACACACAACCCCGAGTGAGTGAAAACATGCTGCTTTTATGCAGCTGTACCGAGACTCGATTGCAAATCAGTTATTCACTTGGAGTCTCGGTACAACTGCACGTGAATTAATGAAGTGCAATTTCTCGTGTTCACTTATTATTACATTTTACCTGCACGTGAAGTGCTGTGCAATCTTCATGCCTAAATTCAAATATACATTTTAAACACTTGTGTGCGTAACCCATATTATATCCTGTGTACTAACTACAATGCACCAACATTAAGCCACAACACGCAACATATAACACAGAAATATACACTTGGGTGGGGCAACATTGCCATAAAGCTTTATAGAATCAGTCAGATGTTTCTGAAAATGAAGGAAGATAAAGTGGTTTAAAGAGTAAGTTGCGGGGTTCCAAAAAATATAGTGTTACACATGCTTGCCGTAACATGGGTTACAAACAACGTACCTGTAATTTTTATTTTCATTGTTAACATCCTGACAACTTTTGCGTGTATTAGTCTGTTTCACTGGTCTTTTTTCCTACCAGTATTGCTGGAGAGACAGGGCCACTGAAGCTGCGGGAGTGATGGAGTCACTGGAAATAAGTAAGCTGTGAAATAAGTTGGTGTTTGCCTTTTTAAGCCTTTCTACGCATGTGCGAATTTTACAGTTTAAAGGTTCGCTGGAGATTCATCGAAAATTACAGGACGCCATTTGTATTTTTTTGAGAAACAAAAACAGGTGTTGCATTGCAGACAGTAACTATTGTTTAAATATGTTGTCGTCTTATTTACCGAAGTTCATTGCAACAGCTTTTTTTTTTTTAAAAGGTGACATTTATCGTAATGTATATTTACATTTAATTTGTATTATAAATCTATTTTATTTCAGGAATTTACTTGCTGTATTATTTTTTTTTTAACATGAATAAATATTTTAAAAACATGTATTTGTCGGTGTAATTTGTCTATACACAGTTAAAATCACTACTTGCCAAACGTGTATTTCCTTTAAAAAATGTCGTTCGTGGACATGTCATATACTGTGGGGTAAGCAAATAAGTGTTTAATAAGTGTTTATGTAAGCTCACTTTAACAGCTATATTATTTTCATGGTAAGCTGCTCGGTGACTTTGAACCGTTTCAATAAATTGAGTGGGAAAGTGGGTACAAACACTTTTCCATGTGGAGAATAGTGTTTTTGACGTTGTAATCAAGTCTACAGGATATCTAAAAACCTATTAGTATAGAAAACGTACATGTTTTTAGTGGAAAATGGTGTTTTTTAAGGTGTGTATATAATTTGAGAAACACACTTGCAGTTATATTATTAAATGAACATCTATAATCCGAGTTGACATGGTGAATGTACTCGCACAGCACCAAATACTGTACTAATAATTCAGATAGCGCTCCAATTTAATGTAGTACCCTGTGCAAATCTCTAATCCTCACTTCTACAATAAAAGACCCCACTCATGAGTAGTTGTATTTCAGGAAAGATAAAACATCATATCACAGGTTATACTTTTTACTTGTAGATTATTATGTGTAACTCCATGTAAGAACTTGCTCTTAACGTTATTTTCTAATTATTATGTTTTACACGAGATCTAATTTATCAAATATAAAGATATCATGAATATAATGTAAATATCATATAGCATTCAATGCATACCATACATTAATACTTATGTCTATATACATTTCTCAATAACAAAAATACAGATATTTAAAAAATACACTTTTATTAAAACAAACCAATACATGTACACAATTCAATATGCAAAACAATATATACAATATAAACAAAGGTGTAACAGTGGGTATGGGAAGGGAAGGATTACATAAGGTGTGGTTTAATTCCATGCTGGAGTTTTTTTTTTAAATATATCATTAACCAAATATTAAGCGTCTGATTGCGAGATAAGTGTCTGACACTTGACTGGCATTTCAAAACTGTCTGATAGCTTTCAACACTGTCTTATGACCGCAGTATATAGGCTAATTGCACATCAAAATAAATTTGCAAAACAAATGCATAATGGTTTCTGATACAGTATGTCAACACATTCAATTTATACATGTATTTAGTTCTCTTTCGCTGTATTATTTGTACGAAGAAAAACTACAAATATCCGCAGCGATTACAAATAAACTTTGTAAACTGGGAATTAAACAACACATATTGTTAAATAATAGATAATATGTCATATTAGAAACTGTTATTACACACCAATATAATTGCACATAAAAAAAAATTGCACGTATCCTAAAGTTACCATATTATTAAATAATAATATGAAAAACATGTTATTAATATTACAGCGACGTGTTTTAGATTTTTACCACATATAATGTAGCTTTTAATAAAGATCCTGACAACATTTTAAGAGTAAAACAATTTACTAGACACATTGGAAACATCGCAATAACAGTCTGTTCTGAAAAAAAATGACACAGACAGAAAGTCGGCGGCTTAACCTTGCCTTTATGCTGTAAGACTTGTGCATGCATAGAAAGGCTCAAAAAGGCAAACGCTAACTTATTTCACAGCTAACTTATTTCCCGTGACACCGGTGGTCTGGTTTCAACTGAGAGACTGCTGTGATTGGATACAAACTGAGAGACTGCTGTGATTGGATACAAACTGAAAGGCTGCAGTGATTGGATACAATTATTATATCAAATTAATCACAATATATGTTTTATTCAAAATTATTTTCTGTGTTTAAATACACAAGGCAGACTATTGCATCTCTAATTGTGTTTCATTAATTGCAGTTTATCAAATCCAAAAATGCAACATTTTACTAAAAATGTTTAAACTAGTACTCTGCCCATCCATTTGTTACTTCTTCTGCCAACATTACTGTGACTTTAGGCTGTATACAAATTTGAGAGTCGGGGTCTTTCTTTCTTTCTTTCTTTTTTTTTTTTTTTTAAATTTGGAATCGCCAGTTGTATTTTGTCCCATTTTCTCCCCAATTTGAAATGCCCAATTTGTAAACCTGGCTCACCACTGCAACCTGTGCACTGACTCGGGAGAGACAAAGATGAACACACTCGTCTTCCGAAACGGGTGCTGTCAGCTTCTTCTCACTCTGCAGCAGCCATGCAGTTACCTTAGAGCTACAGCATAGGAGGACCACACAGCTCTGGGTCACTTGCAGGGAGGCCTGCAGGCACCCGGCCAGTCTAAAGTGATTGCTGGTGTGTGGTGAGCCGAGGACACCTTGGCCGAACTAAGCCCTCCCTACTCCTGGCAGTTCTTGGCCAATTGTGTGCCACCCCCTGGGAACGGTCGCCAGTGACAACAGCACGCTTGTCTTGAGCAATCCCAGTCCCCGTTGTCATACAAGATGTTCCTGTGTATGCTGGTTTTAAGAAAATATATCACGACAATTTTACTTTCTTCCTTTCTTTTTCGAGGGTAAAATACATACAGCACATGCTTAAATGCCTGCTGTTCACACGGTCCACTTTTCTGACACAGAAAATTATTCAGATATGTTTTATGCATGTCAGCACAAAGTGGGGTGTAGCTTCCTCAATTTTTTGTTCAGCCCCACCCCTAGCCTCATCAGGGAAAGTCTGCAGGTGCCACTGGTTCATAATTGCACAAATATTACTCCAAAGTTTGTGTTGGTAGGCCTACTATATACTATCCTGATTGGTCAAAACAGGTCACATGGGGTTATTGATATTATAGCATATCACCATTGGTGAGCACTTCTTTTCAAAAAGGGACAAATCACTGGTAAATATCCATACACCACTAGAATTTTGATGAAAAAAAAAGTCAGACATTGGAATTTATCGCAATAAATATCAGTGACGAGATTTATGTAAATGTTGGCCTTTTGGATGTACAATCAAAGTGTAAATGAGATACTGAATGAGTCTGAATCGGACACCAATGATTAAAGTAGTGAAAAAAACAAAAGTAGTAAGTATTCAAATAAATTCAAAACTTGACATTCTAATCACTCTCTGCTCCTTCTCAGTGAACTGCAGTGTTTACATATCCCATTCTAAAAAACAAATAGTGTAGCAAGCACAGGAGTAATGGACACACACACTATTTCTTTCAGGTACAATGTGTTTTTTATTGGCAGCACCATCCAGCCAGCACCCACACACTCAAAGACAGCCCCTACCCAATCCAGAGCACTACACCGGCTCCTAGGGTGACACACACTCAAAAAGGGGCAAACACAGGAAGGATCAACAATTTCAGGACTGTACAACACAACAATAAATGCACGTACGACAATATTCTTTCCATCAAAGGCTAACTCCCGACACGGCACCCAATCTGCCAACAGGCGGCAACGGTAAATCAGTCCAGCCATATCCGCTACACAGCCCCCACCTCAGGACCGAACGTCCCGGAGGCCTAATGCCCAGTGTCCACAAGAAAGTCAGAGAGTCCCGGAGGTGGTCGATGGAAATGCTGGTCGTGCCTTTGGGCAGGTGTTGTGGGATGGGTCAGCCGCTGGGGCAGCCAAGTATGGGGCCAAGCAGTCTTGTAAGGCCAATTGTCCTTTGGAAAGCATGGTCCATGCGCAGATGGAATTGGCAGAGTGGCGCATGGCCCGTACTACAACCAATAGTTCCCGGCAAGTAACACAGAAGTTCCCCTCTGATTTAGTTGATTGTGGGACGCCAATTCCAGGGCCTTCACGAGGGCTTTACACAGTTCCCCAAAGGCAGCTGCACAATAGGTATCTCAAGCAAACGAGCCCCTTTTCTAGTCAGACTGTGCACAGGCCTGGCAATCTGTGCAAATGCCTCTTACAAGCGACAACAACAAGAAGCCAGTCCCAGGGAAAGTCCAGTCTCATACTGCAGCCACCTGAGCAGAGTCTGTGGCAATTCCGTATGCCCCGATGACGTGTCCGAGGAAGTGCTCTTCTTTCCCCAGCAGGTTGCACTTCCCTGGGTGAAGCTTCAAGCCTGCTCCTCAGCGTTCAAACACAGTCCACAAGTTCTTCACCGCCAGGGGCATTACACAGCCAAAGGACATCCCTGTAAACTACCACAAACCCTGGCCAATAGAACATGTGTCTTTGGCCGAGGCCAGCTCGTCCTGCCAGTAGCCGCTGCACAGATGGAGCTGAACCAGTGAGAGCCTGTGATGCAGTCCAGGGCCTCATCGATTTTGGGGAGGGGGTAGGTGTCTTTGTGGGTCACTTAGTTCAGCTTGCGATTGGTCACTCGCTTCACTCTTCCTTCTCCTGTACTCTCACATCTGCCAAACACTCCTATTTCCACTCTATTATTCAGTCTTCTACTAACAACCCCCCATTTAACCTTCCTTTATCTCAGCTACTGACTTTGCCTCCTTCTCCTCCTCCAAAATCATTGACATCCACAAACTCTTCAATAGCTCACCGCCTTCCCCACCCACCCCATCCTCTGCTCAATCACTCCCCATCACCCTCTGCAAACCCTACTAATCTACCCTCTTTCTCCTCCTTCTCACTCCTCTCAGAGTGATCTTTTCCCCCTGCTCCAAGGCCACAAACCCACCATGTGTGCTCTGAACCCCCTCCCCACTCACCTTTTCCATGCTGCTGCCCCTGCTCTATTCTCTTTCATTTCCTCTCTTCTCAAGACCTCTCTACTCTCTGACTCTTAACTCTCTGCTTTCAAACAGGCCTTCATCACCCCATCTTTAAAAAAACCCTCCCTTGGTCCATCATCCCACCAGAACTACCATCCTGTCTTCCTTCTTTCATTCCTCTCTAAAACCCTTGAATGAGCGGTACATCGCCAGCTCTCTGCTTTCCTGTCAAAATATTCTCTGCTCGACCCCCTCCAATCCGGTTTTTGCCCGGCACACTCTACTGAAACGGCTCTTCTCTCCATCACTAACTCTCTACTCTCTGCCTGTGCTGCCTCCCTCTCCCCTGTCCTAATTCTCCTTGACCTCTTTGCTGTCTTCGACACAGTCGACCACTCTATTTTCCTGTCCTCCCTTGCTGACCTGGGTCTCCTCCTACCTCTCCAATCGCTCTCTTTCTACAGGCATCCACCAAGACTGTCCTGGGACCCCTCCTGTTTTCTCTCTTCACACACTCCCTCAGTCCCCTCATCTCCTTGCATGACTTCTCATATCATCTCTATCCTGCTGATGCTGCGGTCCCCACATGTATGTCTCGACCATCTCCTCCTGCATGAACTTGCATCATCTCCCAATCAGACTTCATTTTCTTCCCCCCTCTTCCACCCCCACCACTGATCTCTTTATTTCTCTTTAAACCTCCACCCTCCACCAAGAACTTCAGTGTCACCCTTGACCCCTCCCTCTCCTACTCTCAGCACATCTCTACTCTGGCACAGTCCTGCTCTTCCTCAGCAACATACAAATAATTCACTCCTTCCTTACTGACTACTCCACATAGCTCCTAGTTCAGGTCCTGGTACTTTCCAGCCTTGACTGCAGAAACTCCCTCCTGCTCAGCCTCCCTGCTTCTGTTATCCTTCTTCTCCAGCTCATCCAAAACTGCTGCTTGCCTTGTCTTTTCCCTTCCTCATTTCTCCCATGCTACTCCACTGCTCCGCTCCCTCCACTGGTTCCCTATTGCCGCTTGCATCCAGTTCAAAACTTGTTCTTGCCTATTGCTGTCATGACATTTCTGCACCCTTCTACCTCCAGACTATTATTTCTCCCTACACCCCCTCTCACCCCCTCTGCTCCTCTGCCACCAGCAGATTAGCTGTACCACCCTTCGGCTCCCCCGCCTCCACAGCCTGCTCCTTCTCCACCCTTGCCCCTCAGTGATGGAACGACCTACCCACGGATATCAGAACTGCTCAGTCCTTGACCACCTTTGTGCACCTCCTCAAGACACATCCGTTCAGACAGCATCTGTAAATCTCACAACTGTCGACTATATTGGACAATACGACACCCAACAGTATCAGTACTTGCATCATCTTGTACTTGCACTTAACTGCTCCACACTTTCCTGCATTCTACTACTGCTCTCAATCACAATTATACTTTCTGTATTTTGTACTTTATTTTACTCTTAAAGGTAACCGTATTCAAGCTTATTAAATGATTTAACCTCTTATTCATTACCACTCTCATTCGTAATTATGTACTGTATTTTTTTTTTCTCTCATTTGAAATTGCTTGTACATAGTACTGATTTTTTTGTACAAGTCAAAAACAAGTCAATTGCTGGTATCTTTCCATCCTCTGTTCTTAGTCTCTTCGTTGCGCATGTGCAGTGAGCCAGAAAAGCAAATTGGCTGTAGAAGTCAAAGGGCTATACCTTCTTCCTTTTTCTTGTTCTCTGTCTTCTTTACCTCAAGGCAGAGGTCACCAGTACTTGCCTTGAGGCATCCTCTTCTTTTAAATCATTAATGTTGACCTTACTCCTTGAGTAATATGGTGTTCACATTGTTGACAATGAAAACATAAAAATCGACTCAAGCTCCAGGTTTTGACAATCTTTGTAATGTCCTGAGCCATACATGCATGAACTTCTATTGGACTTCTTGTGGTCTATTGTGGCCAGCCATAATGGACGTATTATTCTGGACCCCAGTGTGACTGTGTGGTTAAATTTGTTTCACATGTTCTTGCTCCTATAGATGTGTGTGTACAGTCAGAGGTGATGCACCAATGTGTCATCTGTTCAAAGCCTTTAAGTAGTTAAGTGGAAACAGCAGCGAGGAGAAAGTGTGCTATAGTCAGCATGTAAGTATATACATTACAATGTCATTATATTGTGTACAACAATAAAGACTGTACAAACTACCATTTCCTACCCACCCCACACAAAGTATATACATGATTACCTTCTTGTTGGCCCAATGGTTGAACTGCTTTTACTGCCGCAGGTACCCTAGAGGTTCCTGAGGATATTCAAATTTGATAGGTGATAAGATACAGGCCATGATATGGGCGGGTGAGGATGGTGTCCCACACATCAGCAGCCCTTTTAATACCTAAACCACCTGCCTTAACATGTTGGAGGGATTTTCTATGTGACACTGGCAAACGTTCAAAGAGGAGATCATTTATGTTTCGGTCAAAATGGTTCACCATAGCCATTCCCATATGGTAACACCTTTGCTCATGTTGTGTTACATTAACATTATCCCTAATAGCCTGTAAGAGGTTTTTGATAGACTTTACCATTAATTGTATTGCACCGGTGCATTCCATGTTATCTAGTTGCTGGAATTCAGCATTTATTCCATTCATGGTAGATTGGGCTGCCCCAAGTCACCCCGCTAATCCAGACAGTATGTCACGTCGGTTACGCGTTCTGCTTATTAAAGCGTTAAATCGTACTTTGTTGTACCTATTTTTCAAAACTTTGGTTTAATTGTTGTTGAAATATGTTTACAGTGTGCGGTTAGTGGGTGTTGCATGGGTTTCGTTTTTCTTTTTCGCTCTATTTTTGTACAGTTTTCATTTGAGGGTTTATTCCCTTATCATACCAACCCATTGTGGGATTGGCTCTTTTTCGAGTTCATCGCTGGGGCCCGTTTCGGTCACTGCCCTGTGAACACAAAATAGGTTAGGGTACATTTTGGAGTTCCTGTAATACAAAAAACTAAATTAGTATGTATTCCTATGGAGCCATAGCCACTGGCTCCATGTGCCATGTCATCAAGAGTGTCTCGCTCCTGGCATAATACCCTCCTGGTGGTAGTCTAAAGTCAGTCCGTACCACGGCTCTGTCCATTGCCAGGATTACATAGTCATAGGCACTATATAATCCTTACTCTGGTTGGGGTCATAGCATGTTCAGTTATTTTCACAAGTTCCAATATCAAAGGTCGTCTTTTTTTTTGTTTTTGTCAGAGGAGCAGAGCCAACAACCTCTGCTTCGTTAGTTCTGTATAGTTTGGTTTTTGTCTTGTGTACCCATTGTTCTTTGTTGTTTCTTTGAACACACACACTGGTATGGCCAGTATGTAATGCAACAACTTCTGTGCCTCTGCAAAAGAAGAACTACATAACAACAAGTCATCGACATATTGTAACACAGTTCCATGTTGGTTGTTGCCTAGGTCTAGACCATATTGCCTTTGCCAGACCCTTGTGTACATCTTTCATAGTGAATGCAAACTTTCACTGGTCTTCCGGTCTAATAGGTAGACTCCAAAAACCATTACTGATGTCAATCACTGAAAAATAGCTTTCACCAGCAGGTACTTCAGTGAGGAACTGTGGCAAGTGCCTTCCCCTGTGTATATTTTGTGTTATGTGTTGTGTTTTAATGTTGGTGTATAGTCATTGGTACACTGGATATAAATGGGTCTGTGTAACACGAGTGTTTAAAATGTATATTTGTATTTAGGCACGAGGATTGCACAGCACTTCACGTGCAAATAAAAAGTAATAATATGTGAGCACAGGGAATTGCACTTTATTTATTCATGTGCAGTTGTACCGCGACTCCAATTGAATGATTGATTAGCAATCGAGTCTCGGTACAGCTGCATAAAAGCAACATGTTTTCACATACTTGGGGTTGTGTGTTCGGTGAGTGGAGAACGGGATTGGAGACAGAGGTAATAATTGTGATAGGAATAATCGTATTTAAAATATCTACTCACCGTGTTTTGTGTAGTGTTAGTCCGTTTTGTTTATCTCTTTTGTTTTGGCGAATGTGCCGTGTCCTTGTATTTTTGTTTTGTTCTGTTTATTTATTAAATGCTGAGCGAAAGCATTCGCTTAGCTCCACCAAACTCCATCTCTATCTGTTGCTTATTTCCTGGCTCTGGTCTGACGCCACCAACTCTGGCCGTCTTTGTGACACGTGGTGTCAGAACTGGGATTACCAGCACCCCCTAGACGCAGACCAGAGCAGGAACAGCAATTTCTTGTTTAAAAAAAAACAAAAAAACAAAAACAAGAAAAAAAAAGCTATAAATAGAACAGCAGCCCAGGTAGCAGGGTCTCCAGAACCCAGGCGGGTGGATCGCGGGGATCCAAAGCCCGAGAGGGAGCTGTTCCCATCTCCACCAGCAGAGGGTGATTGCCTGCTTGGATCACTTCCACTACTGCCACCACCTGGAGAAGAGGAGCAGGTGCTTCCTCTGCCTCCATCACCTTCCCCTGCAAGTGAGGGAGAGCTGCACCAGTCCCCTGCAAGTGAGGGAGAGCCGCAGCAGTCCCATGTAATAAGGGTAGACTACACGCCGCTCCCACCTCCGGCGCCAGGAGACTACACCCCGCTCCCACCTCTGCCGCCAGGAGACTACACGCCTCCGCCACCTCCATCGGCAGGAGCAGAGCAGCAGGAGCTGCCTCTGCCTCCTCCACCAGCAGATGGTGAATGCCTGCTGGGTCCCTGTCCACCAGCAGAGAGTGAATGCCTGCTGGGTTCCCGTCCACCAGCAGAGGGTGAATGCCTGATGGTCCCTTTCCACCAGCAGATGATGAATACCTGCTGGTATCACTTCCCCCACCAGCAGAGGATGAATGCCTGCTGGTATCACTTCCCCCACCAGCAGAGGATGAATGCCTGCTGGTATCATTTCCCCCACCATCACGAGGAGAGGAGCTGGAGCTGCCTCTGCCTCCATCACCATCGGGAAAGGTCAGGAGAGTACCTTCCCCCGCAGTAGTTTCGCTGTCGGAGATCTTGGGGAAGGTCTAGAGACCACCAACCCCAGCAGCTTTCCCGGCTGGAGGAGTCAGTCTGGGAGCTATCAGCACGTCTGCTGACAGCTGCACCATCGGCAGCATTTCCGCTGCCAGTGGTACAGCAGGAGGAGAGATTTGCCCCACTGTCAGCATGTCTGCTGACAGCATGGCCAGTAGCAGCCTGACTACTGGCAACATTGCCGCCCATCAACCCCTTAAAGTCCCTGTTCTTGGCCCAGGACTTTGAGCAAGACTTTTGGGATTATAAGGGGGCAGGTGGCCATTGAGGCCATGTGTGCTTTGCACAAGGGGAGATATATGTGGCAAAGTGCCCGCCCCTGTGTATATTTTGTGTTAGGTGTTGTGTTTTAATGTTGGTGTATAGTCATTGGTACACGGGATATAAACAGGTCTGTGTAACACAAGTTTAAAATATATATTTGTATTTAGGCACAAGGATTGCACAGTACAAGTAAAAAGTAATAATATGTGAGCACAGGGAAATGCACTTTATTAATTCAGGTGAAGTTGTATTGAGACTCCAATTGAATGATTGATTAGCAATCAAATCTCAGTACAGCTGCATAAAAGCAACATGTTTTCACATACTCGGAGTTGTGTGTTCGGTGAGTGGAGAACAGGATTGAACACGTAGGTAATAATTGTGATAGGAATAATTGTACTTAAAATATCTGCTCACCGTGTTTTGTGTACTGTTAGTCTGTTTTGTTTATCTCTTTTGTTTTGGCGAATGTGCCGTGTCCTTGTTTTTTTGTTTGTTACAACCTTTTTATTTTCTCTGTTTATTTATTAAATGCTGAGCGAAAGCATTCACTCAGCTCCACCAAGCTCTATCTCTCTCTGTTGCTTATTTCCTGGCTCTGGTCTGACGCCACCCTCTCCGGCCGTCTTTGTGACAGGAACATATGTGGGTTAGCTACAATTTGTGCCATTAAAGGCAATACTTGATTCAATCTTTGGTAATCAATAGTCAGTCTCCGTTTCCCTTCCCCTTAGGGTACTGGCCAAAAGGGACTGTTCTTGGGTGAGTTACATTCAACTACTATACCCTGCTGTAACAGGTCTGTAATAATACCCTTTACTGCTTCAGTTGCTTCATGTTTAATTGGGTACTGCTTCTGTGGAGGATGGGCCTCGCCTTCAATTGTGATAAGCAGGCCCACTGCCGTACCGCAGTCATTGCTATGCTGAGCCCACACTATCGGGTACTTCTGGAGTCAGGTCATGGAGTGTGAGAGGGAAAGATGAGACATACATTACATCTAACCCTAAAATGTTTTGCTCATGCGTTTTTTGCATTTCTACTGTTGCAGTGATATCTCCAATTGTTAATTCTATCGGCTGTGTTTCGAAGGCAATTTGTGTGCCTCCATGAACACCTTCAATCATTACATATTGTTTTGTTAAAGGGACATCACATCCAAATCGGTGATTGTCACACATGCCCCTGTATCAACTAACATTTTACATGGGTGGCCTCCTCGTCAACAAACATTCTTTCATCCCCATCATCATTACCTCCCCCCTTTACTCCGACCAAGGCCACCGCACATCACTCCCCTATCTGCACCTGCAGCCGTCACAACATTCTTATTTATTCACTATAATCTCCTTGCATTTCTTTCGCCATTTCAGACTTTCCTGTAGCCACTGCCACCTTCCTAACAAATTATCTTTAAGTATCAATATGGCCACAATTAGAGCACTGCTTAAAATCGTATTCATTCTAAAACTCATTGCGATTTTGCAGCGATGAGCTGTGCCGCATTTATCTGCTATTATCACTTCTCTACTGCTGGACAACTGCCCAGGCATCTTATCTGCCTGTTCTCTGGCAACACGCCCAGAATCTTACCTTTCACTGCTTCTTTGAGCTAAACTTCTAGCTTCCAGTCCTTTTGCATCGCCGTTGTGATCCATATTTTATTTTAATCCACTCCCTTATCAATTCCTGAACTGGCTTTCCATTCTAAAACTGTGACAGATCCTGTCCCTTTTCACAGTCTGAGCTGCACTCTGCTATTTTGTGAACACAGTTTAAGTGATCCCGTTCATACTTATGTAAAGGCCACATAGTATTAAACACCTGCCTTTTCTAAAATGTTGCTTTATCTTTTGCTTAAACAAAACCAATCTAACCCAAGCAATTTATTAATAAAATTATCATGCTAAACTGACTTCTTACCAATATGATTTTCCAATATGACACGTTACTCTACTTGGTGGATTCTATTAATGGCTTGTTTTCCTTTGCACCTTAAATTTACACGTTGTTGGTGCGCTGTCACAGACGGCCAGAGTGGGTGGTGTCAGACGAGAAACCGGAAAATAAACAGAGAGGTGGAGTTTGGTTGAGCTGAGTGAATGGTTTCGCTCAGCATTTAATGGGTGAACAGAACGGACAGAAAATAAACTGTTGTATTAAATGAAAAACACAGGACACAGCACTGGTAGCCAGACAAACAAAACGGACCAAACAGACAAAGCACGGTGAGCTTCTTTTAACGATGATTATTATTATTATTATTATTATTATTATTATTATTATTATTATTATTATTATTATTCTCTTTACCTCCGTCTCCAATCCCGTTCTCCACTCACCGAACACAAAACCCTGAGTATGTGAAAACATGCTGCTTTTATGCAGCTGTACCGAGACTCGACTGCTAATCAATCATTCAATTGGAGTCGCGTTACAACTGCAAGTGAATTAATAAAGTGCAATTCCCCGTGCTCACATATTACATAAGAACATAAGAAGAACATAAGAACATAAGAAAGTTTACAAACGAGAGGAGGCCATTCGGCCCATCTTGCTCGTTTGGTTGTTAGTAGCTTATTGATCCCAAAATCTCATCAAGCAGCTTCTTGAAGGATCCCAGGGTGTCAGCTTCAACAACATTACTGGGGAGTTGATTCCAGACCCTCACAATTCTCTGTGTAAAAAAGTGTCTCCTATTTTCTGTTCTGAATGCCCCTTTTTCTAAACTCCATTTGTGACCCCTGGTCCTTGTTTCTTTTTTCAGGCTGAAAAAGTCCCTTGGGTGGACACTGTCAATACCTTTTAGAATTTTGAATGCTTGAATTAGGTCGCCACGTAGTCTTCTTTGTTCAAGACTGAACAGATTCAATTCTTTTAGCCTGTCTGCATATGACATGCCTTTTAAGCCCAGAATAATTCTGGTCGCTCTTCTTTGCACTCTTTCTAGAGCAGCAATATCTTTTTTATAGCGAGGTGACCAGAACTGAACACAATATTCAAGATGAGGTCTTACTAGTGCATTGTACAGTTTTAACATTACTTCCCTTGATTTAAATTCAACACTTTTCACAATGTATCCGAGCATCTTGTTAGCCTTTTTTATAGCTTCCCCACATTGTCTAGATGAAGACATTTCTGAGTCAACAAAAACTCCTAGGTCTTTTTCATAGATTCCTTCTCCAATTTCAGTATCTCCCATATGATATTTATAATGTACATTTTTATTTCCTGCATGCAGTACCTTACACTTTTCTCTATTAAATGTCATTTGCCATGTGTCTGCCCAGTTCTGAATCTTGTCTAGATCATTTTGAATGACCTTTGCTGCTGCAACAGTGTTTGCCACTCCTCCTACTTTTGTGTCGTCTGCAAATTTAACAAGTTTGCTTACTATACCAGAATCTAAATCATTAATGTAGATTAGGAATAGCAGAGGACCTAATACTGATCCCTGTGGTACACCACTGGTTACCACACTCCATTCTGAGGTTTTTCCTCTAATCAGTACTTTGTTTTCTACATGTTAACCACTCCCTAATCCATGTACATGTGTTTCCTTGAATCCCAACTGCGTTCAGTTTGAGAATTAATCTTTTGTGCGGGACTTTGTCAAAAGCTTTCTGGAAATCTAAATAAACCATGTCATATGCTTTGCAATTATCCATTATCAATGTTGCATCCTCAAAAAAATCAAGCAAGTTAGTTAGACACGATCTCCCTTTCCTAAAACCATGTTGACTGTCTCCCAGGACCCTGTTACCATATAGGTAATTTTCCATTTTGGATCTTATTATAGTTTCCATAAGTTTGCATATAATAGAAGTCAGGCTTACTGGTCTGTAGTTACCTGGTTCAGTTTTGTTTCCCTTTTTGTGGATCGGTATTACGTTTGCAATTTTCCAGTCTGTCGGTACCACCCCTGTGTCAAGAGACTGCTGCATGATCTTGGTTAGCGGTTTGTAAATTACTTCTTTCATTTCTTTGAGTACTACTGGGAGGATCTCATCCGGCCCAGGGGATTTGTTTATTTTAAGAGCTCCTAGTCCCTTTAACACTTCTGCCTCAGTTATGCTAAAGTTATTTAAAACTGGATAGGAACTGGATGACATGTGGGGCATGTTGTCAGTATCTTCCTTTGTAAAAACTTGTGAAAAGTAATCATTTAATATATTTGCTATTTTTTTTTTTTCTTCATCTACGATTTTGCCATTTGTATCTCTTAAACATTTAATCTCCTCTTTGAATATTCGCTTGCTGTTGTAATATTGGAAAAACATTTTGGAATTGGTTTTAGCTCCCTTAGCAATGTTCATTTCTATTTCTCTCTTGGCCTTTCTAACTTCCTTTTTGACTTGCATTTGCAGTTCTGTGTACTCTTTCTGCGTACTTTCTTTTTGGTCCTTTTTTAATGCTCTGTAAAGTGCCTTTTTTTGCTGAATATTTTTTTTAATTGATCTATTAAACCATTTTGGCAATTTAGTTTTACATTTAGATTTGTCTACTTTAGGGATGTAATTGTTTTGCGCCTCTAGTACTACATTTTTGAAGAACAACCATCCTTCTGTGGGTGTTTTCTCTATTTTACTCCAATCTACTTCTGTTAGTCTCTGTTTCATACCTTCATAGTTTGCTTTTCTAAAATTGTAAACCTTAGCTTTAGTCATTACTTTTGGGGTTTTAAAAAACACTTCAAATGAGACCATGTTGTGGTCTGAGTTTGCCAGTGGTTCTCTGACCTCTGTTTTAGTTATTCTGTCTTCGTTATTTGAAAAGACTAAATCAAGGATTGCCTCCCCTCTAGTCGGTGCCTTGAAAAATTGTGTTTAGGAAGCAGTCATTTGTCATTTCCACCATTTCTATTTCATCCTTCATGCTACCCACCGGGTTTTCCCATTTTATATGGGGGAAGTTGAAATCCCCCATTAGTATGGCTTCTCCTTTGCTACACACATTTCTAATGTCATTGTATAACAGATTATTTTGCTCACCGTCTGAATCTGGCGGTCTATAGCATGCTCCTATTATTATGCCCTTTGAATTTTTGTCCGTTATTCTGACCCATATTGATTCGGCTTTATTTTCTTTGTCCAGGTTTAACACCTGGGCTTCAAGACTGTTTCTTATGTATAGCGCTACCCCTCCTCCTCTTCTGTCTTGCCTGTCTTTCCTATACAGTGTATACCCACAAATATTATATTTGTCCCCATCACTCTCAGACCAAGGTCCAAAAAAGACCTTGGCAACAATTTGATGTTACATAGCAAATCATATCCACCCTTGCTTTACTGTGCATTCAGGACTCGAGTTATAGAAGCCTGGAAACCGTTAACTTTACTTTGAACAAGACCGGCATCTGTTTTGTTCATAATGGCAGAAAAAAATAGTGAAAAAAAATTTGAAGATGAATATTGAACCTTCTTACCGGAGTGGGAGAGTAATGTATTTTTTTTGTTGAACGTAATGGGAAACTTCTGTGCCTTTTGCAAGTGCCCAGTTGCATAAAACAAGTTTTTTTTTTTCCCTTAGCTAAGTGAAAAATACTTAAAGGTGTTGCACAAAACATCTTAACCACTCTCCTTAGCTAAGGGAAAAACACTCAAGTATGCATATACTATTTAAGATTTCAACCAATAGGCAAGTAGCTTACTGTACTCTGTAAATCCTGTCTCATGGCAACATTTGGGCAGTTAAGGAAAACCACAGTATGGCTGCTAAAAAAAAAAAAAAAAAAAAAAAAAAAAAAACTGGACAGAGGAGGAAAAACTTATGGAATATAATAAAAGAATGCAAATAACAAGCAAACTATGTCCGAATTTGACAGCTGCCATGAAGCAGAAGAAATTGGCAGAAATAAATGAATGTGTGAATGCAATAAATTCAATGGTAAATCACAGCATTCACAAGATTTAAAAAAAAAAAAAAAAAAATGTATATTCTGATTTCAGAAGAGCATCATAAACAGGTAAATCTACAAAAAATGTACACTAAACACATTTGTTTAAATAACTTGTATGGCAGTGTTCGCAACAAAAGTGAAGACAGTATCTTGCAGTATGTAGTTGGGGCAGAGCACAGCTCTGCTCTTTAGAAATTGGCAGGGATGGGGTTAAATTCCCCTACCTGCCTTGGTTCATTGTGTTCAGGTGGCTGGGGTTGATTAGATGATTAGTTTAATTAACGATCAATCAGCGCCCAGCCACCTGACATAAAAGGAGGCCTCTGCTTCTCATTTAGGAGGAGGGAGCTGAGGAAGTGTTTTGGTGTTTTGGTGTTTTGGTGTTTTGGTGTTTTGGTGTTTTGGTGTTTTGGTGTTTTGGTGTTTGTGATTTTTGAATGTTTTGAATCCAGTGAAGGCATTGCCCAGCCTGGAAACCTTTATTTTTGTGAGTGTATTTTTGCTTTATTTTGTTTATTTTGTGTTTAAATTGCTTTGTTTTGGCCCTTGTGCCCTTTCATTTTTGTGTTTATAATAAAATAGTTATTTTTTTGAACTCCAGACTGTCTCTGGGCCTCTATCCACTCACCAGCCTGCCACAGTAGTTGTTTTTTTTTCTTTTTTTTTCTCTTTCTTTAAGTATACATTTTTATAGTAATAAAAAGCACCAGTTGCGAAAAAAGTAAGTGCTGCTGCTGTATTTGAAGAACAGGGAGCAATGTGTGATTTCTTTTTGTTTGGGGTTGTTAATCTGCTTCCAGCATTATACAGACATTTAAGACAGTATTTCGGTCAAATCAATAGGTGTTATTAATTGCTCGTCATCCATTATATCCAAAGGATTTTCTCTCTGCAAATCCTTCTGTTAAGTGTGGTTCTGTCCTCTTCAATTTCCAAAAACGCTGCCATACTGTTTTTTTTTATTTTAAGGGGTCTCAATAGGACATTAAGTATTTTCACAGTTATCCCCTAAAGTCATCTTGTGCAATGGTTAACAAACTTAAGGGAAATACTTAAATACAAATATTACTTAAGTGGAACATTTGTGAAAACTAAGGGAGGAATTTCACTTAAGGTGTTATGCAACTGGGCACTTGCCTTTGTCGCAGTTAAAATCTTCAAATCTGCGGTGTTATTTCACTGCAAACCATGCCCACATTGACAATTTCCAAAAGATTCTTTTGGAATGTCTGTCTTTTAAAGTTAACACTAGAACCGCCACGATAGTCATGCGTTATATGTGCTAATTTCCATTTAAATATGGTGTTTCTGCTGTGCAAATGTTAAATATTATGTTCATGAATGGATCTTTTGAGTTTTATCTGAAAGTTTGTATTTCCTTTTCATATCGGAGCTGATTAAAATGTACCTGTCAAAATGACTGCTGTCAGCAAAAGCAAAATGATAAACAGACGCAAATGTTGACCAAATTTGTCAAACAATCTGAGATCGCGACTCTAGCCTACTCCTAACAAGTTGTCTGGAACATTGCCCGTGCAAAAAAACCCTGCTCCAAAGAACAATCAACTGCAAAAGCAAATTTCAGACCTGCAGCTCTCGCATCACACAGTAGAACTTATCAATCTCAGATCTAAATAGTGACATTGAACTACAGCTGCATTCAGAACTCCAACAATGTGCATAGTAAAGAATGCCAAAAGGTCACACTGATGACAGATCCTGCCTGTATGTGGTATAAGAAAATAAACGATAGTTAGCTACTCACCCAAATAAGAAACAAAAACAAAACTATGCTTTTATATATAGTGAAAATGTATTTGTTTGGATATCAATATTACGTATGTACTGGGGAGAAAAAAGGTCAGCTTCGTTTAAGTGTGGGATTGTAATAAAACAATATCAATGGAATGCTGAATTAAATACTTTTTAAAGTTTGTCACTGTACCTTTTTTATTTCCTTGGTTCTTGGTCTGTGAAAGGTTGGCCACCCCTGCTATAGACTGCCACTTTATAGTGGAGCAGATAACATCATTTTTTGACAGTAATCGTTCAAATTGTGATACAAGTATGAAACCTGCAAGATAATTTTTCTCTAACACTGAAAATGTGTTTTTTTTTTATCTAGTTTTGTTTAAGGATATATGTTGGGTTCAGTGGCCAAGAGTTGTGTCGTACAGTGAAGAACTTATCTGAAGCAGCAGAAAGGAGCAGCAACTGGCTGTAGTTGAGACAGAAAGATTCTGGATGGGGATCTCAAACACAAGAAAGAAAGCAATGCTGATGTACAGGTAAGTAAGCTGTGCTGAGCTGAGTTGGGGATGGAGGGAGCTGATGCTGGGACACCAGAATCACTGTTGAGCCCTCTTGAGGTGTCGTAGGCTAGTCAACGAAACACTGAGGATGGAAGGTGTCCTCTTGAAGACCCCAGAGATGTACCCTACTTGGCTCAATCCAGACGGTTGTCATGCTGATGCGCTGGGGAGGCAAAATGAGCTGATCCCTGGAGCCAGCATTAAACTACAGCAGTTAACACCAGACAGAAGGATATCTACATCGTCAGATGGAAAACAACTGAAGCAAATGAATGGAAATGCAGATGGATCACATTAGTTTACTGCAAAGCTACGTCTTAGTTGGTGCTTATCTTGGCGAGAGCCAAGTTCAAATCGGCATGAAGTTCAACATCTACTCTCATATAATGAAAATCTTGTGTATACATTACCTTTGTAGTGTCCTCCTAAAAAAGTTATTCAGGAAAAGTTCCTCCATGAACAAACATGGCCGCCATGAGCCAATCAATATGGGTGACTTGCCAGTTTTGCCCATTTTTACATTGAAATGACACATTCCTACCACTAGGGTGCTGCTACCATGAAAAACAGAAATCTAGGAAAAAATATTTCTTGAAGCAGCCATTGTTCACTGGTGTGTAGAAAGAATAGATTCACTAACTCATGCAACTTAAAACAAGGTAATTACACTGGAAAGGCTGATTATTTTACACATGTACACAGTACAGTATACAGACACATACTGTAAACTAAGAAAACATTTTTTGAAGCCCTTTTGCAGCTGTACATTATCCATAAGAAGAAAAAATAACTGCACTGTGCTTATTAAACCAGAAGACAGTTGAAACAATAACATGTATAATACATGCGCTTTACAAATCACACCAGTAGTTTTGTTTAAAAATTGTAATAATTGTTTTGAAAAAAATACTGATCTCGGGTTGTACGGAAATGTACTATCAAGTGAGATGTGTGTGAAACGCTGTTGTATTGATAGCGGAACCTAAGACAGTAGAAAAAAAAATGCCCCATTTAAACCAGAAGATTATCAAAACACTAAAATGCATAAGACATGCACTGTACAAGTCACACTCTGTAGAGTTCGTTTGTTATCTCCCGTATAGCAGCTCAAAGGGAGAGAACCCGGTAGAGCTCCGAGGCACCTCTCTCACTGCAAACATCAGGTACGGAAGGAGTTTAGCCCAATGTCTCTGCTCTTGGTTGACAAACCACCTCAGCATCTGTTTTAATGTCTGGTTAAAACGTTCCACCAAACAATCCACTTGCGGGTGATAACGGAGGTCCTAATGGACTAAATTTGTAACAGTTTATCCAGTTCCTTTAAACATTGTGATATGAAATTGGTTCTATGATCAGTCAGAATTTCTCTGGGGATCCCTATTCTCGCTGTGATCTGTAGTAATTCTTTTGCAATTGCTAATGCCTCCGGATATCTGGTCACATAGTCCACCACTACTAAAATATGCATATATCCAGAGTCAGACTGGTTCAATGGGCCCACTGTATCCATTGTAATGCGTTCAAAGGGGATATTAATCTAGGGCAGTGGAACCAATGGGGCTAGGCGAACCCGCCTCGGCGCTACTTGCTGGCACTCTCTACAGGTCGCCACATATCTCTTAACCTTGCTGTACACTCCCGCCCAGTAAAATCGAGCCAGTATTCATTCTTAAGTCTGAGACCTGGATGGCCCAAACAAGGAATATCATGAGCCAACCGCATGATCTCATGCCAAAAAGACTGAGGAACGAGTAATTGTGTTGCAGTCTGCCCTGTGCTCAGGGCATGGGATACTCTATACAGTAAATGCCTGAGTACAATGTGATGAGGGTATGTGAGCGGCCGATTGCCGTCTACTTCCTTCCCCTCGATAGACTGAACCTGCCCCCAGATGTTAGCCAGGGTAGGGTTGTTTTTTTGTTTGTACGCCAAATAAATATCTTGGTCCCAGACTTTCGGGATATCGATCGGGGCTATTTTAGCCTCGGCACTAAGAATCTCAGTAATCCAGCCCGGTCGGTCACACTGGATCCCAATTCCCTTTCCCTGGCGTTTATCAGACACAGAGGAGTCTCCCACCAAACCCCAACCTGCTTTCATTAATGCATCCTCCCATCTTTCCACCCTTCTCTCTAATTTAGTTTTTTTTGGGCAGTACCGGGAGGAGAACAGATCACCATGCAGAGGAAATATACTTCCAATAGCTTCCCCTGCTGCTCTTATGGTCTTACTAGAGACTGGCGTTACCTTTTTTTTTTTTTAATAATTGTCAATCTGGCAATCTTCAGGGTGGGCAGCAGTGTGGGTATGGAGTCTTCATACCCCTCAGCCAGTCTGACCGCCACGTCCAGCAGGGTGGGTGGGTGCCGACTGACCCAATTATTGGCTTCTGGCCCCAGCAATTGTACGAACTGCCTTTCAGAGAGGCTTTTCCCATTCAGTAATGGTTGCCCTTCTTTTCAGGGAAGAAGGATTATGGTAATAAACTAAAGTTGCAATGCAATTTTATTACAGTTTAATTTTAATCTGGTGTTACAATGTGATTATATTGCAGGCTACAGTTAAACTGCAGTTGCAGTGTGTTTTTGATGGCTTTTTTAGTGTTAAACTGCAGTTGCAATGTGCATCTATTAAATGTAATTTTAAACTGCACTTGCAATGCGATTATGCATCTCCACTGAAAGTCACAAAAAAATTGTGTGTATTAAAAGAAGGCAACTTGCATTTTTTTTTTTTTTGTTATAAAAGACACACTCTGCTGTGGTAAAAGTGTTCCTAACAGAAAAAACAAATTATATTCCTTAACACTTTTCTAATATGAGACCATTTTCAAATGTAAAGGATTTAACTGTCAAAAATAATGAAAAAACACAGGCTTACAAATAAAGGTGGACAATCGGTATTTTAATGTTGAATTTTAAACGAGACAGTAATAAACCTCCCATTTATTATCGATCCTCATTGAATAGAAAAGAAAACAATTGTTTTAAATGTGCTGGATGTATCCTAACTGTAGCATTTAAGCAGGCTATAAATTCGGTTAAAAATGGTATCACATTTAACATAATGAAACTGGAAATACTGAACCCATATTACCAGTAAGCTTCTCAATGAGCAATTCCAAGTGAAATAATGGCAATCCAGCATTCAGGTGATTTGTCCGTGGGAATTGAGTCAAGTTTAAGGTGGACAGTACAAGTGAAAGAGGAGTGTAAAGGTGTGCAAGAGTGTTTAGTTAGATGGTGGAGAGTCTGCCCTTGCAGAAATGTCCTATAGGATCCTACCGTGGTACTATAGGACATTATGGGACTAAAGGTTTTTCGAGAAATTCTAAAATATTATTTTTAAAAAAACCTCATAGTACTCAAAAGGGTCTATCCTATAGGATATTTTATAGGACTTGACCAATTTACTATAGAACTTTCTATATGTTATTTCCGTAAGGGTGGCTGTGAAAACTCTTGATAACGAAACAGCAAGTTTGAACTATAGAGTGGTGTTTATGTTCAAATAAATAAGTGACATATTCAGCAACGGAACACAGTTAAGTGTAGCGGTGCTTCTATGGAGAGAAATACGAAGACAAGGGATCGAGTTGGAGAGTATTAGAAACCAGAACAAACTTCAGCGTTCCAGAACCGAAGCTAGCTGTGTGGGAGAGGAATGTATGCAGACTGTAATGAAGTTGAGCTGGTGCACTCGCACTAAAAGATCCCGACCGTCAGTAACCCAGACCGTATACTAAACGGAGTTTGCTATTGGGCTTGGTTGTGAAAGGAAGACGGCTTTCTGTGTGGCACCTGTTTTAAAATACTAGAAAGACAAAATAACACCGTGACTGCTATGTTGTTGGTTATTTGCTGCGTGCAGCGGGACTAATATGCCAAACTGGACTCTTAAATAGGCAGGTTTATATCAGCGTGTAGTGGGTGCACATACTGAGAGCATAACTGCCTGTTCCGAATGGACTGGTCTTTCCCCGTAGTTTGTTTTATGCACTAGCCTAATTCAATGGACTGTATATTAATTTATTTCAGTCTTGTTGCACAAACGGGATTAGAAAAACACGCTATTTTTATTTTTCGGTCTGTGTGACCCTGAAGTATTAAAGCAGCCTGGAGGGTTTTAGTTAAGACCCCGACTCATTTGGGTTGTGAGAGTTTTGCTTTGTTAAAAAGAGACTCGCAAACACACAAGAATCACAAACGGCAGTGTTTTATTGTTATTCAACCAGGCGGCAGCCAAGTAGCAGGCTGCAGTTTACAGTGTTCCCCAGCAGAGAGTGCCAAAGAACCGAACGAACATTAGGACTGTGATTTTATTCCAAAGGACTGTAAGAGTGCGCTACAGAAGGCGCCTTACCCGTTTTTCCTGTATTGACCACACGGGGGTACAACTGTACTGGTCTGAAGAAGGACCATCTAAGGACTACTTACCTGTTCCCTGGAATATATGGATTACAAATACAATTACAGCACAGCCTGGTGGAGAAACCATTTAAACACGGGACACTTACCTGATGGATTATAGAGCCAACGCCAGCTCTACACTTTGTCGGCAGTCGCTGGAGGTACCGCGGACTGCACGTGACATTGCTTAAAGTAGTATATACTGAACTTGCCACAAGGTCAGCTCAGGCAAGTGAATAGAGAGGGTTGAAGAAGTGATTTTAATGGGCAGGGTTTCTTTTGTTTTATTTTGGCGTTTACTTGAAAATAATACCTTCAGCAATAAAAGTGCCTTATTTTCAACACGAACTACGTGTGAGGCCATTCATGCTGATGGTTGGCTACCACAATCAAATTCGCAACTTATCGTTCTCGCATACACACACGTATATAGATAGATAGATATATCTATCTATCTATCTATCTATCTATCTCTGGGACGATGGGGTTTCCTCAGGGGTTAACTTGTGTGAGTGGTTGGGGATCAATGACTGAGTGCATACTAGGAGCATGAGGCAGGGTATGGATGCAAGTGATTGGAGGGGAACAGGGGTCTGTCGTACATATTTACGTCGTGTATCTAGGGTTTATGTCACAACTGTGTCCTTGGCAATTGCCATTAAAGAAATTACCCGTTATAGCTCATAATGTGTTTATTATGGTTAATAATTACAATACCTCAATAAGAACTAACGATTCTGGCTTAATTATCCCTAGATTCATGATGAAAAAAATGAACAATTAGTATTATGTATGTTTTAAGTATTTCAAATCAAATCAAATCATATTCTCAAAGGAGTAAGAATAAAGGTTAGGATTCAATGTTAAAAACATGTATAAAGAAACAACAAAATAAAACATTCAAGGAAACATAATGCATTGTTAGATGTTCATATTTAATCCTTGATGTGCTCTCTGGTTCTGCATTAGTGAAGCAGTCTTAGTTCATCACACATTGTTTGTTTCAGTCATGCATTACGTATACATGCACCAACATCCAAATTGGTAAATGTACAGTGTTCAGCATCTAGTTGAATAGACGCACATTACATATTATTACGATTTCAATAGCATGGCTTCAGTTCAGTTATTTGTTAACACAAGTTTGATACTTATTCTGTGGGTGCGATGTTTAAAACAAAGTCTTGTTAGTTGTGCAGCAGTGCAGTGCAGTATCTCTGTGAAGGCTGTAGGCAAAAGCTTTTGTCATTCCAGAGGGGGCCTATCTTCCCCGGGACAGCTTTGAAGATTACATCATTGTGACTCTTCATTGAAGAACTTCAGAGTTTGAGTTGAGAGCGAATCCAAAGAGAATGAAAATCCTTATTTTGAGTTTAAATAACACTATGTATAGGCGTTCCCTTGAACTGTAAGCAAGTCTTCGTCGGTCCTTCTATTCGTTCACAGTATTTGATAGACAGTTATGTCACACAAAAAGGGAGTGTTAGAAATGAAATGTATCCACCTATTTCGCTGTCAAAGGATTTTAGATTTATCATTTAAACCTCCAATTCAATATAACTTTTGCTACATTCATTAGAGAAGCAAACAAATTTCAGTTTCATTTTCTATACAAAATTATGATTACAAGCATATAAAACACACCATAATACAATCAAAGAATAATATTCAAAAATAATTAGTTTGTAATATTCATTTAAAACACAGTAAACACTTCAGATTTATTGGGAAACTTACTTAAAATAACTATTAAACTTGTGTCCACAAGTTATGTAATTAAAAACGATTCTTAAAGAATGCCAGCTAACTTTTAACACAATAATGGTACAGCTTCATAGTCACTATAGCTTCCCTTGGTAAGTTTTATGACGCCTTAGGAGACTAGACAATCGGATAGCATTTTGGAAGGCAAACTTCAAAGAGTTAACAGTTTGTGGCCTGTACCTTGGTCTAATCAGCAAGCTTTAAAGTAGATCTGGGTAAGAATGTTCTGGAATTGGTGTTAACAATCCAAGCACCACAGCATGTCACACAACTAAATCTTGAGTAGGAAATGCTTCTATTAAAAGGAATTTAACCATGAATTTCCTTGACAGGTTGGTAGAACTGATAGGACAGAGTGAAAGTGTGGAAAGTGATAGAGAATAGTAGAGTAAAAGGAAAGAAAATAAATATCACCACTTTATTTTGTGTTTGCTCCCAGCACCCTTCCCTTGATTTATATTTATTTTGTTTAAATAAATATGGGCTGAAGTCTTTACAATACCTATCTAGTCTGACTCCAGCCACAGCATAAATGAACTGGTCAGAGCTGGAGAAAGGGGGCAGCTAATCGCAGTACTCGATGGGGAGGCCTGTAACAGTGTTCTAGCGAACCTGGTGGGGGAGAGGACTGACTACAGCGCAGTCGTGGCTGAGCTGGAGTGACAGTATGGACAGGCTGCATCAGTTCACTTACGTGACCCAGCTGAAAGAACGGAAGAGGTGGGATGGAAGCCTCGGGGCATTGAGGAATGACATCATGGCCCTGATTGTCAAGGTGTACCTGGTAGTGACAACTGAAATGCATAACCGGATGGGACGGGACGCCTTCCTGGGGGCCATTACACCAGCTGAATTCCAGCGCGACCTACTACTTGTGGGTGCTAATACCCTGCAGCAGGCCATAAATGAAGCACAACTACTTAAACCCATTCTGCTGCTGGCCTCTGCCCTCCCCAGTACACAAGCTGCCCCAGTCAACACTGGATTGTCCAGAACTGGCCGACGCCCACATCCATCCACCAAGTACGAGGCTTTATGAGATTGGTCTCATACTACAAAGATTTGTGCAAGGCTTTGCTGACATTGCCTGACCCCTGTACTGGACCACGGAGAAGGGGAGACATTTTGAATGGACCAATCAGTGCAAAGACGCCGCCTTCCAGCTGAAGAATGCTCTTGCCTGGGCGCCTGTACTGGCCTACCTAGACCGAGCCCTGCTCTTCCTTCTCGACCCCTCAACTAGAAGGTGTCCTGCCGCAGGTAGGGACAGACAGGGAGCGAGTGGTTGCATATTTCAGCAAGGCAGAGTGGAATTACTGCATCAGCTGCAGGGAGCAGCTGGCTACTGTCCTGGCTGTCCGACATTTCCGGACAGACTTGTAGGTACTTGTGTGGCCGCCACTTCACTATCCAGACGGATCATGCCTATCTGCATGGTCACCCTGTGGATTGAGGCCCTCCAGGGGTACGACTTTGCCTTTGTGCACAGGCCAGCATGGTAACGTGGATGCCTTGTCCAGATGGTCATGTGAAGAAAAGCAGTGCCGGCACTGTGCATGTCTGGAGGGGAAGGCGATGGGCTGGCTCTCCATGGAGCATGTGGCCGCCCTGGTTGTGGACGGTGGACCACTGGCAGATGTGCCCAAGTTGAGGCTGCAAAGGGAGGACCCGAAGCTCAGACTGGTAGTGGCAAGACTGGCCACGGACCAGAGGCCTACCAGAGAAGAGGTCTCCCTGGACATTGGGGTCAAAGGGCTGGTGAGCCAGTGGGATGCCCTGAGGCTGTGGGACGGGGCCTTATATTGCAGTGACAGAGAGCAAATTAATCAGAGTGAACAATCTCCCTCCCAATCTGTGAGGGCACTGTATAACGGGGACAGTGTGCCCCCGGACTGGATGGTTTCGCAGTTAATTCCAGGGTCAGCGCCTTAATGCTGTAGGCGATGTGTCAGTCATGGATTGGAGGAGATGTAATTGCACTTGCTGTCAAAGGGGGCATGACTGAAGGTATATCGGGGAATGTGGCCGAGCGATCTGTTCCTTGTCTTATGGTTACACAGTAACCTGCAAGGAGTACTGTGTAGAAAAACTTGTTTTTGTGTATGTTATTTTTTCTTGTAACCTGTGTTATTTGTTATCTGTAGATGGCTAACTAATCAGGGAGCTGTAGCTAAAAGCCAGCAACCATCCCAGATCACTTTACACTATTGTTGTCACAAATAAACTGTATCGCCACTTGCACTTGAAGCATTCGCTGTTGGACTTGTGTGTCTAAAAATGTGTGTCTACTTCTATTATTATTTCAGGAATGAACCCCATGATAAACCTAAGCGATACACATCGGTGTGCAGTGCCATTTATTATTATTATTATTATTATTATTATTATTATTATTATTATTATTATTATTATTATTATTATTATTATTATTTAACAGCAAATAAAGAGCTACTTTTTCACCGTAAACTGTCTTTTACGAGGGAGAGGTGCACCAGTCCCTAGCAAGTGAGGGAGAGCCTCCTTCACCTGGAAACTACACGCCACTCCCACCTCCGTCGCCAGGAGACTACAGGCCGCTCCCACCTCCATCGGCAGGAGGAGAGCAACAGGAGCTGCCTCTGCCTCAGTCACCTTCACTGGCAGGAGACTACACTCCTCCTCCACCAGCAGGAGCACAGCAGCAGGAGCTGCCTCTGTCCCCATCCGCCAGCAGAGGGTGAATGCCTGCTGGTATCACTTGCCCTACCAGCAGAGGATGAATGGCTTTAAGAAGCTGCTTGATAAGATTCTGGGGTCAGTAAGCTACTAACAACCAAACGAGCAAGATGGGACGAATGGCCTCCTCTCGTTTGTAAACTTTCTTATGTTTTAACTGCTTCGCCAGGGGTTGCAGTCAGCTCTGCTTGGACGCAGAAGTCAGTGTGGCCGGAGCCCCACCAGAGGGAGCTGCCGGCTATGAAAGGGGGGGGGGGGGGGGAATCAAGAGACCACCTTTCCCCGCAGGAGTTCTGGGGGCTGGAGTCCCCCCAGAGGGAGCTGCCAGCTATAAAGGGGGGAGAGGTGAGGAGACCACCGTCCCCCTCAGCAGTTTCGTTGCCGGAGATCTAGGGGGAGGTCTGGAGACCACCAACTCCAGCAGCTTTTCCGCTGCTGGACTTGCCCCGGCTGAAGGAATCAGTCTGACAGCCGCACCATTGGCAGCATTTCCGCTGCCAGTGGTACAGCAGGAGAAGAGATTCCCCCCCCACTGTCAGCACATCTGCTGACAGCATGGCCAGTAGCAGCCTGCTGCCCATCAACCCCTTAAAGTCCCTGTTCTTGGCCCAGGACTTTGAGAAAGACTTTTGGGATTTTAAGGGGGAAGGTGACCATTGAGGCCTTGTGTGCTTTGCTCAAGGGGGTGTATGTGTGGCAAAGTGCTCACCCCTGTGTGTATTTTGTGTGATATGTTGTGTGTTAATGTTTGTGTATAGTCATTGGTACACAGGATATAAACGGGTCTGTGTAACACGAGTGTTTAAAATGTATATTTGTATTTAGGCACGAGGATTGCACAGCACTTCACATGCAAGTAAAATGTAATAATATGTGAGCATGGGGAATTGCACTTTATTAATTCACTTGCAGTTGTACCAAGACTCCAATTGAATGATTGATTAGCAATCAAGTCTTGGTACAGCTGCATAAAAGCAGATGTTTTCACTCACTCTGGGTTGTGTGTTCAGGGCGAAGGAACGGGTGTGGAGAAGGAGAATTAAAAATATTTAAAAATCAATTGCTACGTCGTGTTGGAGGACCAGCACAGTGCTTGTTTTGTTTAGTATTTGTTCCTTTGTGTCAGTGTGTTTCGTTTAGTGTTAGTACATTTTGTTTGTCTCTGTTTTGGCTACCAGGGCTGTGTCCTGTATTTTCTTTGTCTTTCAAACCTTTTATTTTCTGTTTGTTCATTTATTAAATGCTGAGCACAAGCAAGCACTCAGCTTCACCAAACTCCATCTCTCTGTGTCTCTTCTGTGTTGGTCCCTGTTTCTGGTCTGACATCACCCACTACAGCTGTCTTTGTGACAAATGTATATAAACAAGTACTATATTGAGGTGGAAAACCAGTATCTGATTGAGTCCTTTGTTTTTTGAGTTCAGGAACTGTGCACAGTGAGCCATGGATTCCCCTGTCGACCTAAGCGCTCCCTACCTGGGCAGTGCTCGGCCAGTTGTGCGGCCCATAAGGAATTTCCGGTCACAGTCAGCTGTGACATAGCCTGGACTTGAACCTGCAATCCCCAGGTTATGAGGCACATCCTGTACTCCACGTGGAGTGCCTTTACTGGATGCGCCACTTGGGATGCCCCTTTTTTTTTTTTTTTTTTCTGTCTATGTAATTGACGTGGCACTTTATTAATATATGATTGATGCATCTACTATAGATACTAATGAGAGCAAAAAAATACAAAAGAAAAAGATCTTTTCAAGAAAGCTGGGAGACTGTATAAATCGATTTTATATTTTTAAACACTGCAATAAGTTCTGCTTGTGAAGCATCTACATCCACACTATAATTTGACAGAACAGAATTTATTTGCACTGTTCAGAACGGTAGGTTACTTACCATAACCCTGGTTCCCTGAAAGAGAAGACGACCACCACTACATTAGGTATGGGATAATCCTGCCCTTCGGATAGCTATTGCTGAGCTCTCTATACCAGAGCTGCCGAAAGGCCCCTTCCTGTGATGACGCTCTCTGTCCCGCCTACCGAGGGAATAAAACCATTATTCACAGGAAGATCCTCCTCTTTTTCCATCGAACCCTTGAGGGCGACCAAAGCGACCTCGTGGATGGTGGTCATCTTCTCTTTCAGGGAACCAGGGTTATGGTAAGTAACCTAATGTTCCCTTTCAATTTGAGGACAACCACCACTGACATTGGTATGGGATAACGTATACCAAAGCAGTCGCGAGGGAGAAGGAACGGCAGCACATGAGGGATGCACAACACTGCCTAACCCAGAGGTCAGCAGTAAGAACTTATACCCTCAAGGACCCTTGCCTACAGAAGGCAAGGCAGGGTCTACCACATTAATACGGTTGAATCTGAAGAAACTATGCGGTGTAGCCCAGCTAGCCGCAGTACAAATGTCGGACATTGAGGCACCTTTGAAAAGGACCCAAGATGTAGCCAACCCTCTAGTGGAGTGTGCAGCTACCCTACCAGGTAGGGGTAAGCCAGCACCGTTATACGCAGTTGAGACTGTGTCCACAATCCAGTGTGACAGACGCTGCTTAGAGAGGGGCTGTCCTAGGGTCCGTATTCTGTGACAGACAAAGAGCTGGTCAAATTGACGCAGAGCTCTTGTCCTATGCACGTAGCAGCTCAATGCCCGTACTGGGCAGAGGAAATTCTATCTCTCATCCTCCGTAGAAGTAAACGGAGGGGGATGAAAACACTCCAGTTCCACAGATTGATTGTGGAAGGATGTAATCACCTTGGGGAGGAAAGCGGGGTTGGTGTGCAGCGACACCCTACTGCCATCTTCCCAAATACGCATGCAGGAGCTGTGTAGAGACAGTGCCTGCAGCTCACTGATCCACTTAGCGGAGGTGATAGCCAAGAGGAAGGCTGTCTTCATAGACAGAAACTTCAGCTCTATGGAGTGTAAGGATTCAAACGGGACCTTCGTGAGCCTCTAGTACAATAGCTCCATTTGGGGGAGAACAGTCCTCCTAGGAGGGCGTAATCGCTATGCGCCTTTAAGGAAACTGTTAGCCAAAAAATGTGCACCCGGAGACTTAGAATCTATGGGGGCATGGCAAGCAGAGATAGCTGCTAAATACACCTTCAAGGTGGAAGGCGATCTTCCAGCATTGAGCTTTTCTTGCAGAAACTGCTAAATGACTGGCACAGGGCAAGTAATGGGGTCATGGTTCCAAGCCAGACACAAAGTTTGAAAATACTTCTACTTGCAGGTATACAAAGACCTAGTGCCATCTGCCCTAGTGCTCTGCATCATTTCCACAACCACATCTGATAGCCCTAGGGCTAACCAGCGGTACCTTTCAGGGGCCAGACCCATAACTGGAACCTGCTTGGTTCTGCTTGCAAAGAGAGCCTTTCGTCTGACTGAGGAGATCCAACCGAAGTGGAATCTCCCAGGGCTGGCGGTGCAACAGCTGGCACAGGGTCGAAAATCATATTCTACTGACGCTTTCTCTAACCAGACTTTCCCGAGAAAAGCTGGGAGCAGTGGTACAAAAACGCTTTGGGCCATTTGTGCGCTAGGGCATCTACGCCGAGTGGACCGCCTAAGCGGTGGAGGGAGTACCACGGGGCAATGTGTCATCTCTACCGAAGCGATGAGATCGACCTGCGCCTTCCTGAACTGTTCCCAAATGCGCTCCACAGTCCGAGGGTAGAGTCGCCACTCTGACGGATGAGGGCTGCTCCTGGAGAGCCCATAATAGCAGCTTGAAAGCTATGTGATGCAACCCCCGGGACCGTAGGCCTTGACATACACCATCTTTGTTGTGCCGTCCATCCGGATCAGCACTGGGAGGAAGTGGTGGAGAGCAAGGGACACCGCTTGCAACTCCAGCATGTTTAGATGCAGGGATGACCCAGTCCGACCAGGATCCGCAGACTCTTCTGCCTTCCCAGACCATTCCCCAACCCAGATTGGATGCATCTGTCATCACCACTTGGGGGTTTAGTAGTACTATTTGCACACCTTTGCGCAGGTGAGAGGGAACCCTCTACCACCATAGGGCTGCTGAGCACACGTAAGACACGGTAAGCCAACGGTGTCTGCGGGTGCATGCAAAGTAGACCCAGCTGAATAGTGGAGATAGCTGAGGCCATCAGACCCTGCAGTTTTTGACACAATCTGAGGGTGACCTGTGTGCACCCAACAACAGGTATGCACACATCGTAATGGAGTCCCGCCGGAGCCCCAGGTACATTTGTGCGCTGCACTGGTGTAAGCTGACACTTTGCATCGTTTATGGTGAGGCCCAGTCTGACCAGATGCTCCGTCACAACTGCTGCGTTGGCCAGTGCTCCTTCTCGCAACTGGAAACCGATCAACCAGTCGTTGAGCTGGTTTAATACTTTGATCCCCTGCAGCCGCAGGGGGGCCAGGATAGCGTCTATGCACTTTCAGAACCTACGCAGAGCAGAGCTAGGGAGAGGCCGAATGGCAGCATAGCAAACTCGTACACGCTTCCTTGAAAGGAAAAGTGCAGGTACTTTCTTTGCTCTGGACGAATGGGAACATGAAAGTATGCGTCCCTTATGTCCATTGTGTGAACCAGTAGCCCGGCCGGACGAACTGGAGGATGTGACAGTGTGTCAGCATTCGGAACCTCCTTTCTTTAAAGAATCCATTGAGGAGCCTCGGGTGCAAGATGGGGCAAAAACCGCTGTCCTTCTTGGGTACTAGAAAGTATCTCGAGTAGAACCCCTCTCGCTGGGAGATGGGATCTACGAGACAAATGGCGCGCTTGCACAGCAAGGCAGCCACTTCTTTCTGAAGTACCGAGGCTTGTAGAGGGTCAAAAGGGAGGAGGTCCCAAACGAAACTGAAGCGCATAGCCGTTTTGCACGGTGACGAGCACCCAAGAGTCTGAGGTACAAACGCGCCAGTACTGCAGCTGTTGTGCCGAAACGGGGGTCTAAGGCCGCCAACCTTCAGGGGCCCTGCTTGGGCTGCCGAGGATGAGGCTGGGCAGATTGGTGTGAGTATTTATAGTGCTGTCCCTGAAAACGTCTCCTCTGATGCTGGTTTTTGGACTGAACATGACCTGCGTTCCCTCTGCCTGCTGGCCAGGCTTGATTACCTGCTGGTGTGCCCCGCAGAGCTGTGGGGACTGGGACTGTTCTGGTGACAGTCCGAGTCTGGGGAGCTCGCCAGCGGCTCGACCTACCCCATGCAGAGGCACGGGGAGGGAGCAATGCGGCCACCTGGCGGGACGCCTCACGTTCCTGGTGGGATCTTTGCAAAATCTCCTCCACATCTGGCCCAAACATATGACCTGGGGATATAGGCGCGTCAAGCAGTACGGCCTTATACGCATCAGGGATCCTGGCTTGAGACAGCCACAGCTGTCTATGAGCCACCATTAAGCTACCCAGGCTCCGGCCAAGGGCTTGCCCTTGGAGACCTGAGACTTGCAGCATTGTGGCCACAGGCTCTGGGTGCGGGGATTCGTGCAGTACACCATCTGAATACGCAGTAAGCACACTCTCAGTATTAGCCAAGCGAGTTGCCTACACTTCTGCTGCGTAATGTGTCTCCATTACCCTGCACTGGGGGTTCTGGCACGCTGGGTCTTTAATGAGACCACCCACGGGCAGGGCCTTAACCAGGGCCGATATGGTGGAGTCTACTGGGGGGGAATCCCACCAGGCCAAGCTTATCCATGCCTTCTAAGGAGGCGAGTGGTGTGGTCTGCTTTAGCACACTGGGTCCCGAGGCCAGGTGGTCACAGGAGGCACATGCCTCCTCCAAAAAATCTGAGAAGACCAGGATCCTCTGCGGGCGGGGAGCCAGCGCTTGCGTCCGGAAGACGGACCGGCGTGGTCAGCCGCTGTCATCCAGGGGACCTGCAGGAAAGCTGCAGCATGTCCCATGAGTGCCAAAATGCAACTGGACAGTGGGGTGGTACTGGCTTCTGAGGCACTCTCAGAGCCAGGCTCTCTCTCAGCAAGGGTCTCACCCACTTGCATCTCTGAGGAGAATGAAGCCCCATTACCAGAGGCCGCTATGCACAGCGTGTCCTCCTGTGGCAGCTGAGATGAGCCTGTCCACCCTTCCTGCACTCCACTGGGAGAGGGAGGGTATGGTGATTGGGGCTGCGGGACCTGGGCAGGGGCCTGTGGCGCCCCCTGTCTAACCAAGAGCTTAAGGACCTGGGTCATCTGGGATGTATAAGGGTCCATAGTGTCTACTGTCTGCTTGGAGAGCTTCACCCGTCTTGCTTGTGGAGGTGAGGAGCGACTGTGGGTGGCCTATGCAACCTTGTAGTTGGCTTGATTCATGCCAAAGCTGCCCGATTCCAGCCTTGCTGAAGCACCCCCAGATCATCACCGATCATCCACTACATTTCACAGTGGGTGCGAGACACTGTGGCTTGTAGGCCTCTCCAGGTCTCCATCTAACCATTAGACAACGAGGTGTTGGGAAAAGCTGAAAATTGGACTCATCTGGGGGTGCTTCAGCAAGGCTGGAATCGGGCAGATTTGTCTTTGTGAAGGACGCATGAATCAAGCCAAGTACAAGGTTGTCCTGGAAGAAAACTTGCTTCCTTCTGCTCTGACAATGTTCCCCAACTCTAAGGATTGTTTTTTCCAGCAGGACAATGCTCCATGCCACACAGCCAGGTCAATGAAGGTGTGGATGGAGGACCACCAGATCAAGACCCTGTCATGGCCAGCCCAATCTCCAGACCTGAACCCCATTGAAAACCTCTGGAATGTGATCAAGAGGAAGATGGATGGTCACAAGCCATCAAACAAAGCCGAGCTGCTTGAATTTTTGCACCAGGAGTGGCATACAGTCACCCACCATCAATGTGAAAGACTGGTGGAGAGCATGCCAAGACGCATGAAAGCTGTGCTTGAAAGTTTAAAGCACAGCTAAGTGCATTCTAAGTTTAAACATTAGTATTGTTTTGTTTAAAAATGAATCTGAACTTATTTTCTTTGCATTATTCGAGGTCTGACAACACTGCATCTTTTTTGTTATTTGACCAGTTGTCATTTTCTGCAAATAAATGCTGTAAATGACAATATTTTTATTTGGAATTTGGGAGAAATGTTGTCAGTAGTTTATAGAATAAAACAAAAATGTTCATTTTAACCAAACACATACCTATAAATAGTAAAACCAGAGAAACTGATAATTTTGCAGTGGTCTCTTAATTTTTTCCAGAGCTGTATATACATATATATATATATATATATATATATATATATATATATATATATATATATATATACACACACACACACACACACACACACACACACACACACACACACACACACAGAGGCTTGCAAAAGTATTCAGACCCCTGACCAATTCTCTCATATTACTGAATTACAAATGGTACACTGAAATTTCATTCTGTTCAATATTATATTTTAAAACACTTAAAATCAATTATTTTAGGTGACATTGGTTTGATGTTGGGAAATATTTAAGAAAAATAAAAAACTGAAATATCTTGCTTGCATAAGTATTTAACCCCAACACATTAATATTTGGTAGAGCCATCTTTTGCTGCAATAACAGCTTTAAGTCTTTTGGGGTAAGTATGTATCAGCTTTGCGCACAGTGTCGGAGTGATTTTGGCCATTCTTCTTGGCAGATTTGCTCCAGGTTGTTCAGGTTGGTTGGACAACGCTTGTGGACCGCAATTTTCAAATAGTGCCACAAATTCTCAATGGGATTGAGATCAGGACTTTGACTGGGCCACTGTAGGACATTCACCTCTTTGTTCTTGAGCCACTCCAAAGTTGCTTTGGCCTTGTGCTTGGGGTCATTGTCCTGCTGAAAGATGAATTTCCTCCCAAGCTTCAGTTTTTTAGCAGACTGAAGCAGATTCTCTTGCAGTATTTTCCTGTATTTTGCTCCATCCATTCTTCCTTCAATTGTAACAAGATGCCCAGTCCCTGCTGATGAGAAGCATCCCCACAGCATGATGCTGCCACCACCATACTTCACTGTAGGGATGGTGTGTCTTGAGGCATGGGCAGTGTTAGGTTTGCACCACACATAGCGCTTTGAGTTTTGGCCAAAAGCTCTATCTTGGTCTCATCTGACCACAAAACCTTTTCCCACATCGCAGCTGGGTCACTCTCATGCTTTCTGGCAAACTCCAGACGTGCTTTCAGATGGTACTTTTTGAGTAACGGCTTCTTTCTTGCCACCCTCCCATACAGGCCAGTGTTATGCAGAGCTCTTGATATGGTTGACTGGTGCACCATTACTCCACTCCCAGCCACTGAACTCTGTAGCTCCTTCAAAGTGATTGTTGGCCTCTCTGTGGCTTCTCTCACAAGTCTTCTTGTTTGAGCGCTGAGTTTTGAGGGACACCCTTTTCTTGGCAGTGCCTGGGTGGTGTGATGCAGCTTCCACTTCCTGATTATTGATCCAACTGTGCTCACTGGGATATCCAAACACTTGGATATTATTTTGTACCCTTTCCCTAATCTATGCATTTGTATTACTTTATCTCTAACTTCTGTAGAATGCTCTTTGGTCTTCATTTTCCTTCAGATTCACAGCCTTACCAATGATCCTTCAACAGTGGGGTTTTTATCCAGAAAAATGTGACAGCAACTTTAATGGTTCACAGGTGGAGGCCAATGGTATGGTAATTGTGTCCTCGTTAGGGCAGTTTCTTTCATCGGTGCAAACTGGGAGCTTCCACAGCACAGGGGTTGAATACTTATGCAAGCAAGATATTTCAGTTTTTTATTTTTCTTAAAAATATTTCCCAACATAAAACCAATGTCACCTTACAATAATTGATTCTGAGTTTCAGTGTTTAAAAATAAAATATCAAACAGAATGAAATTTCAATGTACCATTTGTAATTCAGTAATATGAGAGAATTGGTCAGGGGTCTGCATACTTTTGCAAGGCACTGTGTGTGTGTGTGTGTGTATATATATGTATATGTGTGTGTGTATGTATATATATATATATATATATATATATATATATATATATATATATATATATATATATATATATATATTCCTGATTGTGGAGCTGTGTTTGTGCCACATAAAAATGTAAGAAACGTCACCCATGTGTGTGTGTGTCCATCTGTCTGTGGTTATTGTTCTTATACAGTTCTATGGTTATGCACCATACAGCGTTGTGCACAGTTTATATTTTCTGCACTCTTAAGAATAGTTCATACACTAGTACAGGGTGGTCTGTCAGCCCTGTCGACTCACTCATATGTGCTCGTGGGTTGCTTTGAGCACCCTATGAGATATTCGGATACAAATATGTCCTGTATAAAACTAATTTGATACGAATCATATGCAAAGTTTGAAATGTATGCATTTTTTCAGTACCGAACAATAATGAGAAAGCATCTTCGAATTCCATTAGATAATTTTCTGAGCACTGCATGCCAGCGTTTCTTTTTGCTGGTCATAGGTGGGGATTTTTTTTTTTCTTGGGTCAAGGTATACAATTTAATAAAGATCATTAAAAGGTATTCCTTTCTGAATGTACATTACATATTTTCATCTGCAATCGGCAGCATGATGGGGGGGGCAACAGACGCTCGCCGTTAAACGTATTGTCTTTAACACGGGATTTGCACATCACAGATTCAAAGTGGGTAAACGCCGTTTACCTCCATACACCCTCAACTACACCACTGAGTAAAACTCTGAAGAAAAGTTTTAAGTACCTGAAATTGCCAAACAGTCCCATCCAGGCCTGAAAATTATTATGTTATTTCTTAGCAGACATCCTTATCCAGGCCAATTTACAATTGATTTATTTTTTACATACAATTACACATTTATACAGTTGGACTTTTACTGGAACAATCTAGGTAAAGCATCAGTGTGTCCCCTACCTGGGATGGAATTCGCGACCTTCCAGTCCAGACCACAGTGCTCTAATCACTACTCCACGTATGCTACAAGTGAAGAAGCACTGATGTCTCATTGTATAACAATTATTTATTTATTTATTTTTAACATGAAATGTATTTTTTGTATATAGGTATACAAATTTTTATAATTTTTCTGCAAGAGAAACCAAAACTAAATCTTCTCACTGATAGTAAGCACATTGTTTTTATTTGTACAAGATTGAGTACAGGAATTACAATTGAAATAAAAACAAAACAACAAAACCACCTATACAAACCTCAAAAGGACTGCTGTTCTGTACATAATTTACCTGGCATTTTCTTTCAGAACTGTACTACCATAAAATAAAATGTGCTTACTATGTGTGTGTGTACATTAGTTTGTAATGTCCATGCTAGATTGAGGGTCTCGTCTCTTCGGGGGCGTTACATGTACATAGTCAGTGTTGCGCATTTATTTGTTTACTGTGTGTTTTTTTTTTTTTTTTTTTTTGTTTGTTTTTAGTAGGGGGAGAAAATAAACACCTTAATGTTTCTTTATTGCGAGCGGCGTGATTTCGAGGGCGGCCACTATTATAAAGCAGATGTATGACTGCGGCATCAATACGAGGGAGTCTTTAATTTGAGGCAGCGCCAAATTGAAGTAATAAGGTATTTACGTTTTTTTTTCACATTTGATGCAAGAAAGTTTCAGACTTTTTGGTACTGGTAGGGGAGACCAGGGCTGGTTGTCACACTTTTTACTCTTTATTATTTTCCTCAATCCGGTGCCATGCTGCGAGGTTCTGTTCCATGTTATAATGAAGAATAAATCTTCACGTACAAAATGATGTTATTTCAGCATAACTTTTATTCCAAATATGATATTTAGACAGTTGAAAATGCGCTGGTCATCTGTGACAACCTGCCCCGTACTGGGGTTGGTTGTCACAACGTATATTCTTGCTTTTACATAGACAATGCAACATCTTTTTTTTTTTTTTTTTTTTTTTTTTTTAAACAAAGTTTCTGCTGTGTACAATGACAGCAAAAGTTGTGTTTTTACATTTTATGTGAACATTTATATATATATATATATATATATATATATATATATATATATATATATATATATATATATATATATATATATTTTTTTTTTTTTTTTTAATGTCAACCCATGCTGCAAATCCACAGCCTCCACAGAACCAGAGGACAAACAGTAAATAATTGAAATAAACATTATATGGTGACATATCCCACAATTTGGTGTAAAAAAGTAAAGAAAAAATATATAAGACTTCTTCCTATAGGATTTACATGTGACAACCAACCCCTAAAACTATGTGACAACCTACCCCAACCAGACTTTACATAATAATTTAATTCTCTCCGTAATACTGGGATAACCAGTATCTGGTTCTATTTAGCATGGCCATCAGTTCAAACAAACTCCAATACTACTAAGAGTTACAACATAAATAACAAGATATGCATTTTTTACTTTGGGTATGAAAAAAATGAAATATGTGCTAACCTTTATGTTAGATGGAATTGACCTCAAATTACAAGATGGTGGACTTCCAGACAGTAGAACACGCATTTCAGTGTTAGTATCACCTGCCTGCGCCAGTTTCATAGTTATGAGCACTGTGACAACCAACCTGTGTGACAACCAACCCTGGCCTCCCCTACACATTGTAATTCTAAGTGATTTAGTTTTGCAGCTGCAACATGGTGAAAACAACAAAACTCTTGAAGCTGTATAGGGACTCTCGGTAGTTTCTAACTTGTACAAGGAACTACCACCCCTCTCAGTATCAGCTCCAAGCCTGGTTCCCTTGGACACGAGGATTGGGTTATGTCACAAATGTTACATCTAAACATCAGACAGTCTTTATAAACAGTTTAACACTCAACATTAATTTCTTAGGGAAGGATGTGTTTAATCTGTAGTGCATGATAACACCGTGTAACAATTATGTATTTATTTATTTATTTATTTATGTATTTGTTCCTGGGTAGTAAGTGTTATTTCCTAATTGCTTATGCCTCAAAAGTATAGAAAATGGCTATTATTCCACACAAACTTTGCTTTTGTGACCAGGACAGTAATATTTCAAAATATCACTATTTCCAATGAGAAAACGGGCGAATGTGTGTCTTTTCGTTCATATGAAGTCAGAAAAAAACAACATATGAATCCAAATTAACATGTATTTATACTAAAGTAATACAAAAATGATTACAAAAGATTTAGAAGTGAGTAGTTTTTCGAGATTTACGATTATACTGTATTTACTAATTTACACACTTACTACCCAGGAACAAAATTTGTGTTACATAGTGTAATACAACCTGGCAAGTGTAGCTCAAATTTCTGTTTTGTTTTCTTGATTAGGAAACCAAGATTTCACAGCAGGACTGCAGGATCTTCATAAGACTGAAATGGTAACTGAAACTTGTGCCAACATGAGGAATAATAAGAACTGCAAAATTGTAAAATATCTTTTTTTCTGCTGGATAATAGTAATTGCAAACCTAATGAAAGTGAATGGGGTATATAGGGGGTGTGGGTTATCAGCTGACAGATGGGGAGACACAGGGAGGTGATGCTGACAACGCCACTCAGGAGCACAAGATTTATTTACACAGACACAAGCTCATGTGATGTGAATAAAATGCTGAAAGCAAGATACCGTATTTCTTCGAATTTAAGATGCCCTCGAAAGTAAGACGCAGACCAAATTTCCAACCCTCAATTTGAGGAAAAAATAAAACATTAAATAAAAATGCATTTACAAAGATGCAAATTCAATTATGCATAGTTTGTGGCCATCTGCGGTAACAGAGCATTCCAGTTATGCACTGCTTTTCATTTCCACCTGTTTTTCACTCTTTTTGTGAACTGTGGTATTGCTTGGCATGTCGAAAATATGAGGGCCTGATCCACATTTCCGATCAGTCCAAGCTGGTACTGTTTGTTAGATGTAGCCTAATAATGAAACGCTGAAATTGTAAAAAGCGTCTCTTCTAATTCCTGAGGAAGCTAATGATGCTTCTTTGAAAATGGCTGCCTGTATGTCATGGATGATTCGAGATCAGGCAGTAATGTTTTTGTTCGTCTTTTCTCGGACAGTCAGTCACGTTCCTGGTTGTGTATTCGGACAGTGATGACTTTCATCGGCAATTTTAGTACATGCATTGCATCACTATAATCAAATCTAGGACGCAGGCCATTTTTGAGGAGAAAAATATAGTTTCAAATGTGTCTTAAATCCGAAGGAATACAGTGAGCGCTACTCTGATAATTAATGGAGGTCCCGCTGCACGACTCACTCCTATACTTTAGCAGTTAATCCTCTTTACTTTTAAATTAATCCTCATTCCTTATTCAAATTAACAACCCTGACCAGGGTTATACACACGGTTGAGGTAGTTTTCTTTTCTATAAAGCTCTGATCCCAGTTACACAGTGAATCCAGGTCTGGCTTTTGGAGATTTTGTTGTCCGGGTAGTGTGGACTTGTTACAATACTTGTTAGCGTACTATTTTCAAATGCATTGAAACAGGCCTAGATCTTCATTGTCGTCTTCTATATCATCTTTGATATTTTCATGCTAAGAAATGTTTGCCTTCGATATCTGTGCCAGTTTTAGACCAACTCTGAAGTCCTATTAATTATTCCTTTATTTAATACCCTTTTATTCCACTGTCGTCTTTGTCTTCTGGTTGCATCTTTGTAGCAACAGCATAAATAAGGAGCCCACATTAACACCTGTCCCGATTTACATCTTTGTCAAAATAGTTATCTAAATGTTTGTTACAGTATTAGTAAATAGTGTTTGATGTTATAGATGAGATTATAAGTAAATAAAAAAACTAATTTCAAATAGAGTGTATTTTATTTAAATAATTCACATTCTTTGTAAAGGTTTACAATGGTAAATATTTATAGAAAGTTTTGTTCTTTACCATGCTTCACTATGCTTTCTTTATACTTTACTGTATGTTCTGCAATATTCTTATAATTTGCCTAGTAATTTATCAAGAGGTGAACTGTACTGCATTGTAATGAATGCTGATTTAAAAAAAAAAAACAGATGCAAAAAAAGCCCATTTAGCACATTTTCTTTAAATTTTGCAGATTATTGCCTTCCTATTTTGGCAGCTCGCCTTTATACAAAAATGCAAGTAGTTTAGCCAACTAGGAAAACTGTTTAACCTTATTAAGCACAAAGTATTCAGTTGATTTTAATTCCCCCATATTAACAGCCTTAACCTAACCCTACCTCAGATGTTACTGTACAAAGTCAATACACAAGAAATATGAAAATCCTGCTAAGGTCACCTCTAGTGTACACACACACACATATATATATATATATATATATATATATATATATATATATATATATATATATATATATATATATATATATCTATCTATCTATCTATTTTCCTAACAGGCTGTTCAGCTGTGCTGTGCAGTCGCTGAAGTGAATCCTCCGGTGACAAAAGGCAATCCTTTCTGGCTGTCTGCTGGAATTCTTTAAGAAGCTGTCCCAGGAGACGAGTGAGGTACTGGCTGTCTAGTTCCTGCAGGCGAGAAAGGCAAAATGGTAGCAAACTCACAAAAAAAAAACACACATTTATATATATATATATATATATATATATATATATATATATATATATATATATATATATATATATATTTACATTTCCTCTCAATTACCATCACAATGGTATTAAGTATAATTTTTTGTATTAGAAGAGACCCTTATGTGCTGTCTTCCAGGGTGTCCCTGCGGTTTTGTAGAATACCCTTAATGGAAAGTTCAAATACCTTTAGTAATGCCCTTAAGAAAACCTAGTCACCACACCGCTATTGACCATGGCAACACAATAGATTTCGAATATTGCATTGTGATCCAGATCAGCTAGCATATGGGTACTGAAATGATACTATGGTACTGCATTCAAATATAAATAGTTGCTACTGTGGTACCATACTGTTAAACAGTAAGTAGCTTCAAATGCCATTGTCCTTTTAAATGGTTCTGTCGCTCCAATATTGACTTTAAATATTTCTGTGTCAAAATACTCCCTGAATCAAAAGAAATTAGATGATGCTGTGCCACACAGTTCTGTTGGCTCCATCCGCCTCAAAGTAGTGGTTTCTAAATTCAGTTTCCCATAATGCCATATGCATGGCAGGGTTCCAAGTTTTTTCAGAGAAATAATAAGACCTTCTATTTTAGTCTGATTTATTTTTCTACTGTTGTGTTTTGGTCCCTGCATAGAGTTGCTATGACCATTTATTTACACAGGTATCTGAACATGGAGGTCTTATAGACCACTGCAAAATCTTGCATTGGAGAAATGACCACTCTTTTCTGTTACTGAGTTCTGATTGTAAACAACATAAGAAGTGAGAGAAAGTAAAAACAAAATATATAATGAAGCAATTTAACTTCACATCTTTGAAGCTGCCCTTGTGCCACAATTGACCCCTTATTACAGAAACATTGTATTACTGTTGTAGTACCACTGTATTGTTTTTGGATAGTATTTGTTAAGGGTAATGTATTTAATGGGTTGTCTATAATTATCGAAATATTCCTGCAAAAGAATTGCATCCACCAGGGATGTCATTTTCATCAGTTAGCACACAAGTCTTTTCCAGCACACTCAAGATTATAGAAAACAGTGGACTTTCTTTCCTTTCTGATGCATTGTTGTTAGCAATATCAGTGTATATCAAAGGCGACCATTTGAATGACAAGTGGTACTGAAAGACAGCACCACACAATTAAAATACAATTCATGGTTAACACTAGAACGACCATGACCGGTCAATTTGACCTGTGTATTAAAAACAACATAAATATTATAAAGAAAAGACAAACAATTGAATACAAGTCATTTATTCAGGAATGTAATATAAACATCTACACAAACACATTGTAAATAAATAGACATTTGAATAGAAACTGTTTATATACAGATATACTACACAACATGCATCCTCAAAAAACGTTAAAATTAAATAAACATATTTGAAAATAAATTTGTGTATATACAGGTATATCATCTACATACTAAACTGTACAACTGAAATGTAAAGAAGTATCAACATTTTTTAAAATAAATGGGTTTATATTGCGTACATAACAGAGTGTACGTATGCAACCTAAGCTATGAGTTTATGTACACAGACTGTCTTTGTGCATTTGGCACAGCTATCAACAGTAGCCCAGGCTACTGCACCAACTGCTCCACGGGCATATACTAGTGCAATGGAACCTTCTAATTCCTCCACGGCATTGACCAGGGAGCATCTTGGTGTCACTGCTGCTGGAAGATTCATCTTCGCAAACCCAGTCTGCTTCAGAGACAGATTAATCATTGTCCGTCTCTGCTGCATCAGAATTGTTGTTTGGTAAAATCTGCAGTAATTCCAAACACCGTTTTGATGTCTTGCATCTTGAGCGATCCATTTTCAATGTGTATTGCGGTAACAATTAATTTCTTAGAAAAACGAGTGACTTACAGTGTTGGAAAACATGGATTGAGAATTGATTAGGGGTTTGCTACGCATGTGGACTAGCAGAGCTATACTGGTGTTCTTTTCTGAAAAGAGACTAATATTGCAGATAGCAGACTGTTTGGTTCAAATTGCATGTGCTGCTAACCACTGATAGAGACGATGTGTCTACAAACTCTTACCCAACAATGACTGCAAGCTAACGAGATAACAATGCTGTGGACTAGAAGGGAGCAGGCTCTAGACTTCAGAGAGATCAAAAGAGATAATCCCACTGGCATCAAAGGGGGTCGCAAGGAGATAACAAAAGGCAGACGTATGGACCTTTTGTCTCCAGGAGTGTGAAGAATGCACCGAGTTCAGAGGTTGTCACACTAGACTACACACACAGACACACACACACACATTAACACTCACACAATAAATTAAATTACCTTGACCATTGGTTAATGTCAGAGAAAGGGGAGGTGGACCATCCATACAGAAGGGTATTTAATGTCACGCAAACATTGTAATTTTGAGTGTTGTTTGTCCTGTACCTGGGACCAGACTCCCTGCATATTTCAATAAACCTGGCAACTGATTGAAGAAAAGGACTCTGTGCATTTTCTTGAATCTACTTACTCACCATCTATTTTTTAAGTACTTCATATAGTAACCAGACTGCAGACAGACAGCCTGGCACTGTGAGCTCTCAAGGCTGATTGATGGGCTATCAGGAGGGTCATTGAAACAATAGAAATGTCAACAGACTGCTCACTTGAGGAACGCAGACTGATATAATCAAACTTCAGTGCACAGCTGCAGTTCTACGGTTATGCACCATACAGCGCTGTGAACATGGTTTATATTTTCTGCACTCTTAAGGATAGTTCATACGCTAGTACAGGGTGGTCCGTCAGCCCCATTGACTCACTCATATGTGTTCGTGGGTTGCTTTGAGCTCCCTATGAGATATTCGAATACAAATATGCCCTGCATAAAGCTAATTTGATACGAATCACATGCAATGTTGGAAATATACAATTTTTTTCAGTACCAAACAATAATGAGAAAGCGTCTTCGAATTCAATTAGATAACTTCTCTGAGCATTTCATGTTGGCTTTTTTCTGCTGGTCATAGGTGGGGATTTTTTAAAATTAATTTACTTGGGTCTAGGTATGCAATTAATGATGTCAATTAAATGGTATTCCTTTCTGAATATACATCTTTACATCTGCAATCGGCAACACGATGGGGGTAAAACAGCTACTTCACTTACTTATTATGGTATTAAAAAAATATAGATTTTGTCTGGAGCGGGGGAGTGGACCGGAAATGAAAGCAAGAACCAAGCGGAGCAGAGCAGAATTGTCACTGCTTCACTCTGCTCACAACACAGACACTCGCCGTTAAAACATATGGGGCCCGATCTTCGATCTTCACGCAATCCCCTCAAATTTGTGCCTCACAAAAAAAGTGCTTTGACACAAAATGAGAGATATTCCAAAACGGCACAAAGCAGTTGCGCGACATTGGAATATAGCAGTTTTTTGAGCAATTAGCAAATCTGTTTGTGCCTCGCAAAACCATCTGCGCATTCACTATCAATATAGCAACTGCACACAACAGCCAAGCGAGAATGCAGAATGATGGACAGTCACCATTAGTAATGGCAATACCCCGACAAACTGCTATCATTGGTGTTGCCACAGTATGTACCAATATGACAGCAGACGAGACCACATAATATACCGTGCATACATATGGACCATTCAAATACACCATTGGCTCCATAACTAGGCGCTGAGTTTTCCATTTAATGAACTTATATACGACACTGTTTTATTGAATACAGACAGTATTGTATCACAAGGAAATACTATATAGATTTCTTTAAAGGACAGTTGATCCGACATAGCTGTATGTTTTTGAAGTAAAATTTAAAAAAAAGTCTTTGGATACTGTCTTTTTTTCTGAATTATTTTTTTTTCATATAATTTGTGCAGTGATAAAGTCTACTGTGGTAGTACACTATCTGATTTGTAAATGTAACAAGTCCATTCACATGCAAAGTAAACATCAATCAAGCATTTTTATATACACAGAAATGCGTTGTTTTTCATTCTACTCACCCAGTTGAACATTATGATTAAGCCCAGTTTGTAAGGTTTTGAGTGTCGCCAGAATGGATCTTTCATTATGACATTTTTTTTGTAAGAATAATAATTAATTCTAAATACACTAAAATGTTATTTGTAGCCTATGATTTCTCAGTAAATTAACAGTTTCTGTACAATTAGCAACATTGACATTCAGCAGACTGGACAGCTGCATAAAAACAGCCAGAAATTACAGTTAACAGAACTGTTTGTCCCGCCTCAGCTAACTTATGATTGGACTGCAGCAGAGAAAATACAGGTCTTTGATTGGTTGATTGTATCACAGGTCTGGCTTTAGGAAAACGTTACCATGCCTTTCACAGCAAGAGTACCCTGACAGTGATTGACTCTTCGAAGTGCAGCTGCTCACCCCTACACCCATAATATCCAGCAACCTATGGAATAGTCAAATAAAGCAATGGGCCACAAGATGGGTGTATTATGTATTTATACAATTAATTTACAGGTGTGACAACACACAGCAAAGATAATAGGCAGGACCCCCCTCCCCTCTTCATCCTTCTCTCAATCTTCATTTCTATACTTTGATGGTACACGTTGGATGCCGATATGACTATGGAGCAGTGAAAAACAGATATAACTGTATATGTAAACACACTACCGCTGTCCATCGTATCAATACAATACTCAGTGATAAAACACATAACTGATTTGTCCATCCAGTGTCTGGGCTGTGGTGTGTCATACTGTCATTATCAATTATAATGACACCTAAACACTAAGCAATTGTACTGCACATGGTACCAAGGTCTCCATGTGACGCTGCTTCTACCAGGGTTGAGGCATTGGGGGGGCTGCCGCCTATATATATATATATATATATATATATATATATATATATATATATATATATATATATATATATATATATATATTGTGAAAGATCCTCTCAATTCTCACGGTTCGTTGCCCCTTTAAGAACAGACCCACGACACGGAAATTAATTTTTAACAGCGCTTTCGTGCACTTTTAATAAACACAAATCAAAAAGTTTAAACAAAACAAACACCTAGCTCCTTCTTGGAGCACTAACTATACAGTCAGGATTCCCCTAACTAACACCCCGGACAGCTAAGCGGTTTACCGGTACCCAAAAAATCACACAGTTTAACGCAATACCTCAGTCCGACTGCTCGGAACCAGAGCACACTTTCTGTTCCTTCCTTCAGCAGCCCTGAACAGACTGGCTGCATTCTTTAAATACCCTGCACCTGGCTCTAATTTGCAATTACCACCAGGTGCAGGGGTTTAACTAAATCATTAAACAATAAAACCAATTAGCTCATTCACCCAAATGTGCATTCTCACATGTTTTCCACAGGGAAGGATTTAACCCCCTCCCTTACAATATCTATCCCTCTCTCTCTCATATATATATATATATATATATATATATATATATATATATATATATATATATATATATATATATATACACACACACACACACACACAGCAGAAGGAAGCAAGTTTTCTTCCAGGACAACCTTGTACTTGTCTTGATCCATGCCAAATCTGCCCGATTCCAGCCTTGCTGAAGCACCCCCAGATCATCGCCGATCCTCCACCACATTTCACAGTGGGTGCGAGACACTGTGGCTTGTAGGCCTCTCCAGGTCTCCATCTAACCATTAGACGACCAGGTGTTGGGAAAAGCTGAAAATTGGACTCATCTGGGGGTGCTTCAGCAAGGCTGGAATCGGGCAGATTTGTCTTTGTGAAGGGCGTACAAATCAAGCCAAGTACAAGGTTGTCCTGGAAGAAAACTTGCTTCCTTCTGCTCTGACAATGTTCCTCAACTCTGAGGATTGGTTTTTCCAGCAGGACAATGCTCCATGTCACACAGCCAGGTCAATGAAGGTGTGGATGGAGGACCACCAGATCAAGAACCTGTCATGGCCAGCCCAATCTCCAGACCTGAGCCCCACTGAAAACCTCTGGAATGTGATCAAGAGGAAGATGGATGGTCACAAACCATCAAACAAAGCCGAGCTGCTTGAATTTTTGCACCAGGAGTGGCATACAGTCACCCACCATCAATGTGAAAGACTGGTGGAGAGCATGCCAAGACACATGAAAGCTGTGATTGAAAATCAGGGTTATTCCACCAAATATTGAAACATTAGTATTGTGTTGTTTAAAAATGAATATGACCTTATTTTCTTTGCATTATTCGAGGTCTGACAACACTGCATCTTTTTTGTTATTTTGACCAGTTGTCATTTTCTGCAAATAAATGCTCTAAATGGCAATATTTTTATTTTGAATTTGGGAGAAATGTTGTCAGTAGTTTATAGAATAAAACAAAAATGTTCATTTTACCCAAACACATACCTATAAATAGTAAAACCAGAAAAACTGATCATTTTGCAGTGGTCTCACTTTTTTCCAGAGCTGTGTGTGTGTGTGTGTGTGTATATATATATATATATATATATATATATATATATATATATATATATATATATATATATATATATATATATATATATATACACATATGCACACACACACACACAGTACTGTGCAAAAGTTTTAGGCAGGTGTGAAAAAATGCTGTAAAGTAAGAATGCTTTCAGAAATAGACATGTTAATAAATTGTATTTATCAATTAACTAAATGCAAAGTGAGTGAAGAAAGATCCAAATCAAATCCATATTTGGTGTGACCACCCTTTGCCTTCAAAACAGCATCAATTCTTCTAGGTACACTTGCACAAAGTCAGGGATTTTGTAGGCATATAGTCAGGTGTATGATTAAACAATTATACCAAACAGGTGCTAATGATCATCAATTCAATATGTAGGTTGAAACAATCATTAACTGAAACAGAAACAGCTGTGTAGGAGGAATAAAACTGGGTGAGGAACAGTCAAACTCAGCTAACAAGGTGAGGTTGCTGAAGACAGTTTACTGTCAAAAGTCATACACCATGGCAAGACTGAGCACAGCAACAAGACACAAGGTAGTTGTACTGCATCAGCAAGGTCTCTCCCAGGCAGAAATTTCAAGGCAGACAGGGGTTTCCAGATGTGCTGTCCAAGCTCTTTTGAAGAAGCACAAAGAAACGGGCAACGTTGAGGACCATAGACGCAGTGGTCGGCCAAGGAAACTTACTGCAGCAGATGAAAGACACATCATGCTTACTTCGCAATTCTGAGCTGATGGCACTGCTGCACAGAACCACGTACAATACCAACAATAGTAAAGCACGGGTGCAGAAATAAAAATACAAAAACAAAAACACAGTACCAAAACACTACAAACAAAAGGTGCCGTAAAAACATTGAGCGCTACTTCTGTAAACAGGAGGTACAACTGGAATCCAATACTCTCTGTACTGGAGGCTGTTGTTGCTTGAAACTAAGCTCCGTTCCTACCCCTCCCCAGTATACACATGACCGCCAGCAGTTGCAGTTGCTTCTTGCATGAATGCTGGAACTCTGACCCTGGTTAACCCATGCAGTCGTCAGCAGTCTCGAGTTTTCTTCAGTGGGATTTCAGCTGGTATCCAAAGTGAGTAAGCGAGAGAAAAATGGTCTGGAGGGGCCTTGCATTGTTAATGAAATTTTAGGAAATGTGAAAACCCATGCATTAGTGGACACGGAGTGTGATCAGACCTTAATTAGAATGTCTCTCTTGGACAGTGTGCTGTGGGAGCCTACTATAATGGTAACAAATGCCAGTCAAAGGGGGGCGGAGTGTAGTGTAACCAAGAGGGCGAGTTTACTGGTCCATCAAGGGCAGATGTTACTCCCGCCCCACTCAATATACCAGATATGGCACTCAAGTGCAGACATAGTGTGGGGCCAAAATAATGACCTCTCACTAGTGCTCACTTGGGGACAGATCCGGTCTATTTTGTCTCTTTCTTGGCAAATGCGCATTTTCGCAAGTTAGCCGTCAGCCGGCTGCCCTTAGAGACTGAAGCACGGCTGTGATCCTAGCCAAATGCTCTCGCCAGATGGAGCTGTAAATAACCACATTGTCGATATATGCTGCACATATTCACGATGTGGATGTAAAACCTGGTCCATCAGTCTTTGAAAGGCAGCATGGTTGTGAAATGCAATGGCCCCCCTGGTGCTGAAAATGCGGTTTTCTCTCTGGAACTACACGTAAATGGGATCTGCCAGTATCCCTTCGTCAGATCCAAAGTGGAAATAAACCTTGCTGTCCCCATCTTGAAAGTAGTCATTTTGATTGGACTATGGGAAGCTGTACTCTGATGCATACAGCAAACTGAAATGACAGGTAGGATAACAACTTATGTGCCACATAAAACATTTTATATCTTCTTTTTTTATTACTTTTAGAAAAAACATTTCTGTTTCGCAGGTTTGTATGTACCAGTTTACACAAGAGTGTTCAATGGAACTGCGTCTGTTTACAGCACAGCTCCTGGATGCACGTACAGTCAGCTGACAGACACGTACACTCCTCCATAGAGTACAATGCAGCCATCTTACTGAAAGTAGTGTTATATTTTCTTTTTATGTAGTATTAGAAACATTGTGTGATTTTGGTGTTATAGTTTTGTGTGTACATACACTCATTTACAGCTGTACATGGGTATATGTACATACCTGTTTCTTTTGAAATGTGTATTTTATTATATTTCACTGTTTGTAGTCATGCTGTATATGCGCTCATTATAAAAAAATAAAGCACTTAAATAGTGTTTCTGTGATGCAAATGTTAGATGTTTATGGATACAACTTTTCAGTTGTATCCGATAGTATACCTATCATTTTCTTATCAAAGCAGTTTAAAAAAATGCATGGGTCAAAGTGACCCGCATGGCAGTTCTAGGTAGTTTGATAATCCGGCGGTTCTAATGTTAAAGCCCTGCTCGTATCTGTAAGTGAACCAGAGTTTCTTTTTGAGGCTTTAAAGCCCTGCTTATATCTATATAAATTTAAAGCACACATAAGGCCTATATTTGAAATGAGTTTCCCAGTTTTAAACTAAACAAAACTTTGTTGATGTGTTTTTGTTATTTAGTAAAATGTTCATGTATATTTTTTTGTTAGCACTTTGCTTTAGATGAAACAAAAAAGTGAAAATATTTATTCATTCAGAAAAACAGGTTATATGGCTTGATAAGGAAGTATGAGATTTGTATACTGAGATATTTGTTCACAAGCATGTAACTCCACCTTTTCCACAGCTCTTAAAAACATCACCAAATTGTTAAAATTCCAGCATATTAAAATACTTGTTTTCACAGGTGAAGTTAGTTTCTTAGAAGAAAGGTGTTAAACTGATTATAGTAATATAACAAAATAGCATGCATTATTGCTATATAAATAAGTGATGGCAGTGTATGCTCTCAGACCATTAGGTTTACAAATACCTTATTCGAGCTACCTAAACAATGTACAATAATGCTGAAACCAACTCATTGTCATTCACTTCAAATTACAGTTGTAAAACATGATTATCACACATTAATTAGGCTGTGTGAATATGGTATAACTTTTAAAAATCCTTGCCTGCGTGGAAATGACAACCAGCCCAGACACTTCCATAGCCCAGTTCTTAACCAGTTTTTTAGGCAAGGTGTTTCAAGGGGCTATCCTCAATGACAGTTCCCTTCATTGGGCGCCCCTTCAGTGCACACTGCTTTCAATGAAATTAGATGCTTCTTACCTCTTGGTCCAAACTGCTTCATGTAGCAATGGTTACAGTACGGTTTATCATCATGCTAAAATAAAAAATAAAAATACTTATCAGCAGGGCCGGTGCTTGGTAACTTGCCGCCCAAGGCAAAGCCTAGAATGGCACCCTTATTTCAGTCAGGTAAAGATTATTTTATTGATTTTTAAAATCAACAGGTTTTTTAATCAGCTTGTATTGTGCAATCGCCGTGTGCTCGTATATAACGTGGTTTCTGTTTTGAAATTGTACGGACCATGTGCAGATTTTAAATTGGGTTTCTCATGGTATGAGATTTTGAAATGACTGTTTCATAACTTCAATAACATCATTTTAACTAATATGAAACTAAATGTACTGGTTGAAAATTGATGTTTTGGCAAAAGCATTAACATTCCTTTGATCTTGCAAATTGCTGATCCTGCATCTATCCTGCAGAACTCTATAGGGAAATATCCAACCATTTTAAAACAGTTAGTTGTGGGACAGAATTTTAGAATAAGTTAAGCAAATATTTTGTGATGATAGCTTTAACATTAACAAACATTATGACTCACAATTTAACATTAATCTGTGCTAATGCACTGGTAACAAAAGTTTATCTAAAGTGAAAACAGAATTATTTACATGACAATGTTATCAAAAGAACACTCAATGTACCCCACATTTTGAAAATACAAACTTGTAGAAAAACTAGCAGAAAGGGCAACAAAGACATTGCCACGCTAACAACTACCTTCCCCAGTATCAGTCTAATTACACACAGCACTGTAATTAAACTAACTTCTTGCTTTTAAGATACTTGCATACCCTTTTTTCTTGAAGGTAAGCATGTATAATGAAACATGAAGTTAACAAACACTGTCTGTATGCACAGCAAATACACAAACACTCAATACAGTATCACAAGTTTATAATTACTATTATTAATACATTTCTCAGTTGTAATTTACATACACAAATGGCTTATTAGGAATCAAATGAATAATTGTTATTGGCGAGTAAAAAAAATCGGAGGCAAACACCGAAAACCAGAAACCCAACACACCTGTCTGTCAAATGCATTGGTGATGAAAAAAAAAAAAACATTTTTACTGCTGAATTCAGCGCTTGTCCAGATCTCATTTAAATAGCATTACATGTCTATTTATAGGTTAGAATATTACCAGTGCGATAGGCAAAATTAATTTTATTTTTTATCATTTGATTCCAGACTTCTGAGGTCGTAATTGAAATTTATTAACATTAGTTTACTGTCAAAATACAGTAAATTGCCATAAGTTTAAATTATGAACTTACCAAATTGTTGCCTGTTTATTGGCTTACTTCTTAAAACTTGGCTCCTCCATTACGGGTGACGTAATGGAGTCATAAAGCAATTTGCTCTATAGAACCCCATAATAGATAGAACTAACTCAATTTATTATCAATCATTCCATACCATGTGTGGCAGGAAATGGCATTGCCGTGACGGCAGACCAGAAGGAGGAAGCACACACAGGTCAGGTAGCTGCAGTTTACAAAAAAAGATGCTGCGTGCGCTGTTTATTAAATAAAAATAAATGAAATATTTAAACAAATACACACTGCTCACAGTGCAAAACAAAAAGATGAATAAAAACAAATCTTGAACACAAAATAACTATAACTAAAGTCAGGCTGGGTATTCGCATTCACTGATCCTAAACTTATTTAAAATTAACACCTCTCTCTCTCTCTCTGCACAGCCACCTACAGCAGGGAGAGCTGCAGCCTTAAATACGGTGGCCGAGGGGTTTAACTAGTTCGTAATTATTCTATTATTATCCACAATCTGCACGCATTTATTAATGTGTGACTGCCAGCTAGTTTAGCAATGCACTAACTGACAGCTACACATTAACACAAGGTTTTTTTTTTAGATTTAACTACTGGCCTAGATACAATTTTATCTGGCCCAATATATTTATTTTTCATGATGGTTTTTATTTTCAGTATGTTTCTAACTGAGTATGGTAACCAAAGAGAGCCCACATATGAAAAGTGGCTAAACAAAACCTTTCAGTATGTTACTTCAACCATTTAACACACACATTTGTGTGCTTGTCAGAAAATGAAAATACTATTAAGATTTGAAAATTTTTTCACAAGCAAACATGCAACCAAGCTGTTACCATATGGTCACAGCAGTGCTTAAACTGAATTGTAATTATCCTAATTAGAGATGACATTAGAAATGTATGTAGCAAAGAAGCCATACTAATGGAGGATTTCAACTTTCCCACAACTTCCCCCATATAAAATGGGAAAACCCGGTGAGGAGCACAACGAACGAAATTGAAATGGTAGAAATGACAAATGACTGCTTCCTAACAATTTGTCAAGGCACCAACTAGAGGGGAGGCACAGCTTGATTTAGTCTTTTCAAATAACGAAGACAGAATAACTAAGACAGAGGTCAGAGAACCACTGGCAAACTCAGACCACAACATGGTCTCATTTGAAGTGCTTTGTAAAACCCCAAAAGTAATGACTAAAGCTTACAATTTTAGAAGAACAAACTATAAAGGTATGAAACAAAGACTAACAAGTAGATTGAAGTAAAATAGAGAACACATCCACAGATAAAGAATGGCTGTTCTTCAAAAATGTAGTATTAGAGGTGCAAAACAACATCCCTAAAGTAGACAAATCTAAATTGCCAAAATGGTGTAATAGATCAATTAAAAAAATATTCAGTGATAAGGAACATTACTAAGGGAGCTAAAACCAATTCCAAAATGTTTTTTCCAGTATTACAACAGTAAGAGAACATTCAAAGAGGAGATTAAATGTTTAAGAGATGCAAATGGCAAAATCGTAGATGAAGAAAAAAATAGCAAATATATTAAATGATTACTTTTCACAAGTTTTTATAAAGGAGGATATGGACAACATGCCGTACATGTTAACCTGTTCCTGTCCAGTTTTAAATAACTAGCATAACCAAGGCAGAAGTGTTAAAGGGACTAGGAGCTCTTAAAATAAACAAATCCCCTGGGCCGGATGAGATCCTCCTAATAGTACTCAAAAAAAATGAAACTAGTTATTTACAAACCACTAACCAAGATCATGCAACAGTATCTTGACACAGGGATGGTACCGACAGACTGGAAAATTACAAACGTAATACCGATCTTTTGGCAGGCTGGCAAGTGGAAAGAGGCCCAGAGACAGACTGCAGTTCAAAAAAATACTAATTTTATTATAAAAAAAACACAAAAATAAAGTGCACAAGGGCAAAACAAAGATCTTTAGACACAAATAAAGCAAAAACAAAACAATAAGGTTTCCAGGCTGGGCAATGCCTTCACTGGAACCCCAACCCACTTCCTCAACTCCCTTCTCCTAAATGAGGAAGCAGAGGCCTCCTTTTATATCAGGTGGCTGGGCTCTGATTGATTGTTAATTAAACTAATCTAATTAACTAATCAACCCCAGCCACCTGAACATAATAAACCCAGGCAGGCTGGGGAAATTAACCCCATCCCTGCCAATTTAAAAAGGGCAGAGCTTTGCTCTGCCACAGATCCACAAAAAGGGAAACAAAACTGAATCAGGTAACTACAGACCAATAAGCCTGACTTCTATTATATCCAAACTTATGTAAACTATAATAAGATCCAAAATGGAAAATTACCTATATGGTAACAGTATCCTGGGAGACAGTCAACATGGTTTTAGGAAAGGGAGATCATGTCTAACTAACTTGCTTCACATGGTTTATATAGATTTCCAGACATGGTTTATTTAGATTTCCAGAAAGCTTTTGACAATGTTCTGCATAAAAGATTCTCAAACTGAACGCAGCTGGGATTCAAGGAAACACATGTACATGGATTAGGGTGTAGTTAACATGTAGAAAACAGAAAGTACTGATTAGATGAGAAACATCAGAACAGAGTGAGGTAACCAGTGGAGTACCACAGGCCTCAGTATTAGGTCCTCTGCTATTCCTAATCTACATTAATGATTTAGATTCTGGTATAGTAAGAAAACTTGTTAAATTTGCAGACGACACAAAAATAGGAGGAGTGGCAAATACTGTTGCAGCTGCAAAGGTCATTCAAAATGATCTAGACAAGATTCAGAACTGGGCAGATACATGGCAAATGACATTTAATAGAGAAAAGTGTAAGGTACTGCACACAGGAAATAAAAATGTGCCTTATAAATATCATATGGGAGATACTGAAATTGAAGAAGGAATCTATGAAAAAGACCTAGGAGTTTTTGTTGACTCGGAAATGTCTTCATCTAGACAATGTGGGGAAGCTATAAAAAAGGCCAACAAGATGCTCAGATATATTATGAAAAGTGTTGAATTAAATCAAGGGAAGTAATGTTAAAACTGTACAATGCATTAGTAAGACCTCATCTTGAATATTTTGTTCAGTTCTGGGCACCTCACTACAAAAAGGATTTTGCTGCTCTAGAAAGAGTGCAAAGAAGAGCAACCAGAAGTATTCCGGGTTTAAAAGGCATGTCATATGCAGAGAGGCCAAAAGAATTGAATCTGTTCAGTCTTGACCAAAGAAGACTACTAGGTATTGACAATGTCGACCTAAGGGACTTTTTCGACCTGAAAAAAAAACAAGGACCAGGGGTTACAAATCGAAATTAGACAAAGGGGCATTCAGAACAGAAAATAGGAAACACTTTTTTACACAGAGAATCGTGAGGGTTTGGAACCCAATTCCCCAGTAACGTTGTTGAAGCTGACACCCTGGGATCCTTCAAGAAGCTACTTGATAAGATTCCGGGATCAATAAGCTACTAACAACTAAACGAGCAAGATGGGCCGAGTGGCTTCCTCACGTTTGTAAACTTTCTCATGCTCTCATGAATACATGAAAATAAACTATTTGAATACAGAAAAACCTTATACATTAGCTACTAGTACAAACAAATGTGTTTTCTTTTATTTATTTTGTAATGCTGATGCCAAGTGTTATGTCAGTTTTAAACCTGTTGTTATTTGCATATCAAAATGTACAAAACCTAATTATACAATGATTATAATAGCAACAATGTATTCTGTTTGAAATTGTTGCCTATTGTATTGTCTTGTTTTTAGCTAATGTTAACAGATCCCTGCTTGAATTCCCCTGTAACGACTGTGCACAGCAGCTTCTGCAGCTGTTGCTAGCCAGTTGTGAAACAGCTTCTGGGAGTGTGACACCGGCAAACTTTGAATGTGTGAACTGAAAAAAAATAATGTACATAGCAAGTGCTAAAACAAGTAATCCAAACTTGGGTAACATTGAAATTAGAAAGGTAATTTAACGTTATGATGAATATAAAGACATACTAAATGTTAAGCACAACAACGCAGTGACTATAAGAAAATGCAAGATACTTGGAGTTGGAAAGGAATTTTTTTTTTAACTCTAGACTGTAGTTCAATGTAAAACATCTACTGTTGACTTTCTGCGAATGGATGGAGTAACGTCAATATTTGCACTGACCATTAAAAGTACAACCAAGTATCCTTGTTTTGAATTATTTACAGGTTATGGAATAAACAAAGTAACTTTACTTCGATTCATCTGATGTCAGTACTTGATGGCTAGTTGTAATTCGCAATGTTAAACTATTGTAATATTGGAATGTATTTTCTATTTTGGCCAGGTTACAGTATTTACGCTATTAAGATTATTTTATAAATATTATTTGTTAGAATTAAACAGATGTAGGATATTTAGGTTGCTACATGATAAGTGTTATTTTATTCTGAATATGCTAGAGCAAAAAAGATATTATTTGGTGGTTTGCGCAATTTTATGCTACTGTTGCTTTAATTGGAAGAGATACAAACAGTAACATTGCTGCTAGGTGAGTTGTGTATTTTAATTCAGTAAACAATGGAACTGAATGTGGTGTATATATAAATTGATCTTTTATTAATATTTGGGAGATATCATATTCATAAAGTGAAATGGTCAGGCCAAAAAACTAATTTTAATCTGTTTAAAATAGAGATGGAAGATTATATCAGCACCATCAGGGTCATTAAAAATGGGAAAGCAAAAATTTGCATAAGCGTATATAGGGCTCTGTAGCAGGGAGAGATCTGTCCTAACTCTGCTGGTGCGTTCACATGGCTGCAGGAAGAGGGTGGCAGTTGTACAACAACCGTCTGTGAGTCATGGCAATGACACGGGGAGGTGGGAAAGTGGGTGTGTGGACTTTCCCCCTCTCTGAATGGCTGAGAGGCGAGTCTTGGGAGATTGTTGGTCCTATAAAATAACGCTCTGCTGTTTCTTCAGGGCTGCCCTTATAGACGCGCTGAGAGTGCGGAAGCGCTGGTCCCGGACCGAGAACCAGCCGGGAGAGAAAAAGAAACGAACGTGTCACAGCGAGACAGTGAGGGTGTGGAACCTTTAGGCAGACCCCTTAAAAGTCTAGCAGAGCAGGCTAGGTAGCCGGCAGCGTAGGATGGAGATCCGGGTCGCACGGGCAGCGGCAACCGGGATATTGCTGCAGAGTGCAGCACCTTTTGTTTGTAGTTTTATTATTGTGTTATTTTTCCCTTGTTATTTTTGCCTTCTGTTTTCATTATTATTTCTTTGAGCACCTGCAAGGCGCCGGTATTGTGTACCATCGCTTGGTATGCCCGTGGTTCTGTTTACCATCGTTGGTAAATCAGACCACGGACCCACAGCGCCATCTGCGGGATAAACTTAAAAATAGCACCCCGAAAATAAAACTGGGCACCTGTGCGGTGTTGCCAAATCCACCTGTCTGTCTCCTGTGTCAGTGAATTACCCACCACCCTTCCACAGGCTCATATCTATGTATGTGATTATGTGACTTACAAGCCCTGCTGCTGCCTTCCCCTGTGCACGCGTCAATACCTACAAAAGAGCCAGCTCCTTTGCAAGGAGCGTATATCGGGCTTATATCTTTGTATGTGATTATGTCACCTACCAGCCCTGCTGCTGCCTTCCCCCGTGCACGCTAAAATAATTACATCATTTCTAGCTTGACATTGTTAACAATGTTGTGCTTTAGTTTTTTTTTTTTTCATTTTCAAAATATATTTTTTTGCACACCACAAAAAGTCTTTGGACTCAAGGGCAGTCTTTTGGTAGAGCAGTGAATGCGGCCAAACGAGCACTGCCCTTGAGTCCAAGGAAAAAACTAGCTGTTGTTAGAACACTTGCCTCAAAGTTTGGAGTTGAAATGCAAGAAAAGACAAATCAAGAAAAATACCCATCTGAAGTTGAGAAAGCAGTGATTGACTGTACACCAGTGATAACATTTCACGGCAGCTCCCCGGTCGCAAAGACTTTGTCACTATTGTCAAAGAGGGAAAGAAGATTAAAGTTCTGAAGAAAATCATGCTGAGCACTGTCTTTGAAGTGTTTCAAGATTTCAAGAAGGAAAACCCTGATGTCAAATCAAAATTTACTGGGATCCGCCCAAGTCATGTTGTACCAGTATCGGAAAATAATCACAATGTCTGCTGTTGTGTTTATCATAAAATTTTTGCCCTGCTGCTGGAAGGAATGTGAAAAATCAAACCTGAACTGCCAAAGACTGAAAGTCTGCTTCTGATGACTGTCTGTGATCTTGGCGAATGTGAAGTCTCTCTGATATCAAAGGGAACCTGACATCTCCTATGTTTGATGAAGATGATGAAATTACTTGCTCCTTTCTTCAGTGGAACATTAGACACAAAAAGGAGATGCTATTATCTGCTGCCAAAGCTGAATTCACAAAACAGCTCTGCACCTTACGAAGACACAGCTTCATTGAAAAAAATGCAACTGCATCAGAATAGGAAATTGAGCGAAAGTCTTGTAGTTGACGAAATCCTACTACATAAGGATTTATTTTTGAAAATTTCAACCTGAAACAACAAAATCAGATTATGTTCTGAGAATATTATTTTATATTCACGGCAGTTATAACAAGCCAGTGGTATGCTGTTATAAGTGATGAGCTTCAATATGATAAGTACACCATGACATAGAGCAATTCTTTGTCATGAACAAGTATCGAGAATGTTCATTTCTTCTTTGATGATGCTGGGGAGCAATTTAAGAACTATTTCACATTATCTTATGATGTCTGAATTATTGCACAAAGATGTTGTCAAAGCAAATTGGAGATTTTTTGCAACAGCACATGGCAAAAGGCCCATTGATGGAATTGGGGAAACAGTGAAACACACTGGCGGTAGATTCTTCAGAGAAAAGCATTGGCGAATTCTCAGGAGGACTTTGCCTTTGTTGCAAAATCTGTTTGCCAAAATATCAACATTCTGTATGTTGATAGAAAGGAAGTTGAGGAAGCCAGAAAAGAGCTTTCCACCCTTTGGTCTGATCACATACTTAAAACGACTCTTGACACATGCAGCTTTCACTACTTTAGTCCTGTCTCAAACTCAACAACAGATCTTCAAGTTGCAGCAATAAGCCCATTCCTTCCTGAATATGTTGTAGAGTCCAAGACAGTTTCTATGTTTAAGCCAAATCCCAGTACCACCAATAGTGGAAGCTGCCAGGATGAACCTAAGGATCTTGAATATTCAGATGCAGATGAAGAAGAAAAGAACTTCAGGACTACGAGTCAAGATCCTCTGCTGAAGAGCAGCAACAAAGTGATGCTGATCCACAGCCTCCAAATGTGTTTCAGGCCAATAGTGCTGTAAAGGCCCTTACACACCAGATGCAACATAATGAGCAACACTACAAAGCGAAATGAGAAAATCAATAAAACCTCTGCTTTTCCATAACACTCTTCACACCAAAGGCAACACGACAAGCTACGTCGCCGTGACACAAATTCCAACTCGAGCGATGAAAAAAAACCTGATCCTATTTTTGCGAATTCCTTGAGCGACAAATACACAAATGAGCAATCAGAGAACAGCATCATGTCATGTGGTTTGAAATCAAGCACTGTTTCACTTTGGGACAGGGTACCCATCCCTTGTGTGTATTTTATTTTTTATGTAGGTATTCATTTGTTCATGGACGAAGGCTGTCCAACATGATTATTATTTAAGATGACGGCGAAAAGCATGCGTTTTTGTTTATTTATTTAAAAAGCTTGTGTAGAAATTGACCAGTGACCATCTATATAAAAACCTGCAGCTTGCTGCGCTCCAGGAGAAGAGTGTCAGAGGCGAGACGTGAGCCTAAATAAATAAAGAAGCAATTGCTACATCTAAAATACTTCTTGTTTAGAATTGTTAGCGTTTGCTTCACTTTGGCCAGAGTGTCCTTTTATACAGGTGAACATCTCCCAATTAGCAACAGCTAACCAATGAATTAACTCGGGAGATGGTCACTGTCTGCACAAGGTTTTTAAATAAATAAACAAAACGCAAAACGCACTGCTTTTTGGCGCCATCTTAAATAATAAATAATCATGTCAGACGGCTTTCATCCGTCCGCACATAAACACAGTATATTTATATACGACTATGACTACTACTACTACTAATAATAATAACAACAAATGAATACCTACATAAATAATAAAATACACACAAGGGGTGGGCACCCCGTCACACACTTTCACTGAAAATGGAGGTAAAGATCATACTTGCAGTACGTAATTTCCCTGACCTATAATAACACTGTGTAACAAAATTATTATTTTTTTTTTTTGTTCCTGGGTAGTAAGTGTTATTTCCTAATTGCTTATGCCTCAAAAGTATAGAAAATGGCTATTATTCCCAACAAACTTTGCTTTTGTGACCAGGACAGTGATATTTCAAAATATCACTATTTCCAATGGAAAAATGGGCAAATGTGTGTCTTTTCATTCACATAAAGTTAGAAAAAAACAACATATGAATCCAAATTAACATGTATTTATTAAAGTAATACAAATATGACTACAAAAGATTTAGAAGTGAGTAGTTTTTCGAGATTTACAATTATACTGTATTTAGAAATGAGTAGTTTTTCGAGATTTACAATTATACTGTATTTACAGTATAATTGTAAATCTCGAAAACTACTCACTTCTAAATCTTCATATGTTGTTTTTTTTTACTTTATGTGAATGAAAAGACACACATTTGCCCATTTTCCCACTGGAAATAGTGATATTTTGAAATATCACTGTCCTGGTCACAAAAGCAAAGTTTGTGGGGAATAATAGCCATTTTCTATACTTTTGAGGCATAAGCAATTAGGAAATAACACTTACTACCCAGGAACAAAAATTGTGTAACATTGTGTAATAATAAGCATTTTTCTATTGCATTTGTTAGTAATCATACTTTCTGAAAGATCTGGCAAATTTCCAGCTGTCGCATCGTTTCTGTGATCGCTTCTGGTGTGAACTGTGTTTTCGCAGCGAATTTGTCGTGTCGCTCCAGTAAAAATCGTATTGCGTCTGGTGTGTGTGGGCCTTTAGGGTTCACAGAGAGCAGGCTGCTGAAACCATGAGTCGTTACACACCATGTCTTTCCTCAAGAAATTACAAACTTGCATATAATTATCCCAGTCAACAGTGTTTGTAAACCGGCGAAAATCAATCAGTGAGAAAATAGTATTAGTAATAATACTGAATTCAGATTCCAATTTAAATTCAAATTCATACAATTCTTCCACTGGATCGGATGTCAGCCAGTGATCCATGCTTCAAGGAGTTTCATATGCTGAAGCATTAGACACCCCCTCCCTCCGTTCCCACAACCTGTTTACCCGGATATGATTTATTCATGTCTCTTTCACTCTCTCTCACTCTCTCTCTGTAGTTCAGCCTTTTTTTTTTGTGTTAGGACATGTTGTTATGGTTGTTCCACCCAGTTGTTTATTGTTTATTGCCTACATGTTATTTTTTAGTCAAAACCTTTCCTTATGACTAAATAAAAAAAATAAAAAATTATTGGTTATATTTATACGGTAAAAATGATTTGTCTGTATTTGGTCAATATTTATTACAAACATACAAACATATAGCTTTCAGCTGGATTGTATTCTTAATAATCAAGTGCATACAGTGCAGTTTAGAACTCACTACGCAAAGGGTTAAAATCCCTTTTTGCGAGAAATAGAGCCTAAACTCTACTATGCAGTGAACTACATTGATTGCTTTTATATTGGAAGAGTGCTCGGGCAAGGAAAGAAACCAGGTTTCTTTTCAATAAAGTTTCTAAATCCAACTTCCCAAGGTGGACAACTTCGCTTCTCCTGACCTAAAACTGATGACATTTTGCATGGGCCATCACACTGGAAGGGTGTGAAGATTTCAAAGTTCCAGAACTCAAGACGATATAGCAGCAGTTCGAATCACTATAAGATGTCAGCATGTATTAAGACTTTGATGTGTCACGTCAGTTGTATGACCTTTCAATGTCTATCTTGGAAATAAGTTGAAAACAATTATTTTTATTTCTACTTTCTTAAATTTGAAAGTATTCTTAATCTTATGGAAAAAAAATTGTTTTGTTTGTCTTCAAGAAACAAATTTTTTTCTAATGTCAACTGGTAAAATATGTCATTTTGCAATAGTTATGTACAGTTTGCATTAATAAAAACTATTAAAAGGCTAATTGTGTCCTCATTTGTTTGTAAAATTTTCTTTGAATGCCACTTCAGTTACATTGGAATTATCAATCTCTGAAGCCATGTGTGCAGCCTCCACATGTGCGGACCAGTCAATTATGTTAAATAAAGTGGGGAGAGAATTTGGTGCGTTCCACTCCAAATCATAAAAGTGTTTAAAATGTTTTTTAAGGGGTCGCAAAACTATGTGTGTGTGGGGGAGGCATGACAAATACATGTACTGTCTCCCCCAGTGCGATGAGTGGGGGAGACTTGTCCCCCTTGTGATAGCTAAACCATTAAATGATAGCTGTCATGAAAGAATACAAGCTGAAGTGACACCACAAGACAAATCATAGCTCTTACTATAAATTTGTTGGTGATCAACAAGAGCAAAAACTGGAACAGCTACTTAAAGAACTTGTAGCTCAGCAGTCTATTTTCAAGAAAGTTGCTACTTTTATCTACTTCTTGGCTCACAAAATTGCAAAGAAGAGCAAACCATTGAATGATGATGAGTTTATTAAAGACTGCGTTATGAAGGTGGTATAATATGCCCAGATAAAAGGCTGCATTTAGTGAAGTCAGCGTGTCTAAAATGACAATCTCATGCAGAATAGAAGACATTGGCAATGATCTTCAGAAGCAACTTCAAGAGAACGCAGGGAATAGTAGCATTTTCCATAGCATTGGATGAGAGCACTAACATCTGTGATACTGCTCAGCTCCTCATTTTCATTTCAGGGAGTGACAGAAGAGTGACTTTAACATTTTTGAGGAACTACTTGCTCTCATGAGCCTCTGAGAGAGAAAGGAGTGTACCCTCCCGACCAGAAAAGATACTGCGTAAGGTGGGTGGTAGGCTTCCTCCAAGATGGTCCCCTTTGACGGTAGATGGAAATCATATTAGGGGGAGCATGTATTTTCACCTACCTGAAAGGACTCTATTGCAGTCAGCTGCAGGGTGGCCCTCTAGTGGAGAAACCTTGGTGATGGGTTGACTGCAGGGAGGAGTTTCTGGGTGGAAAGGGGAAGCAGCTACATCAGTACTCCGCTTTGCACTGAGTAAACACAGCTGGAGCATATGTGTGTTTGTTATTGTCTGTCTTGTGTCTTTTGTAAAGGAGGAGTAAGAGTGAGGAGCTGCAACTCCGGGGAACGGCCCTTACAGCACAGCACAGCACAGCACCGAACACGCACCACGAAGGTGGAGGGTGGGAGCACAGTTTCGTGCACGGAGGATTGTGGTTGAGGAGTGTTTTTCTATTGTTAATTATCAGGAATGAAACCTGCCATGTTTCTCCCTGATACCATTGCTGGCAGAGGGGCAGATTGTTATTATTTGGAATTGTTTTAAAATAAAACAGACTGTGACAGGAAATGGCTGAGCGGTGACATCAGGCCGGAATGCAGGAAGAAAACAAAGGCAAGGTAATGTTAGGTTATTACCATAACCCTGGTTCCCTGAAAAGAGAATAACAACCATAACTGAATGGGAAGAGCCTCTCTGACCGTCAGTCACTGAGCATATATACAAAAGCTGCCCTATCAGGGCCCTGCTGTGAGGAGGAAGTCCTGCCCACCTCCTGCTGAAGAGGGATGGCCTCTCAGTAGCACATCACCATTTTCTTTCGAAAATAGAGGTCAGCTGGGTACACGACCTCAAAGGGTAATTGTTGTCATTCTCTTTTCAAGGAACCAGGGTTATGGTAATAGCCAAACGTTCCCTTTCACTTCGAATGACAACCATTACCGAATGGGAAAGCTGTACCAAAGCTGTCGTGGCTCCAGATTACCGACAGTACAGCCCCACGGTGATAGCATCAGAGCCCACATGACGCTAAGGGCATGCCGCCTGTAAAACTCTATAGCCCAGATAGGGTCTCGTTTGGTTTGTAACATCAAGGCGGTAAAAATGCACAAATGTCTGACTATCTGTCTATGTAGCAGCATTGCATAACTCATCTAAGGAGGCACCATGAAGGAAAGCCCACGAAGTTGCCTGGCCCCTGGTAGATTGGGCCGTAATGTCCCGGTAACGGGGAGTCGGTCTGTTCATACGCCAAGCGTATCGCATCTGTCACCCAGTGCCATAATAGCCCCTCCGCTTGGCTCAGGAGGTCCTTGTGCAGTGGGAGCTGCCACGGCTGATCCGACAACATGTCGGATAGGAGAGCAAACCAGGGGCGTCTCGGCCATCTGGGTGCAACCAGCAAAAGCTATGCTCTCTCTACCCTGATCCTTTTTAATGTCAGGAGTAATAATGGTAGCGGATAGAATGCATTGCATACAATGGCCCCTGTGGCCATGGGTGAGCTAGAGAATCTACTCCCAGGGGCCCCCGTCACTCTCCATGGAGAAGCATAGGGGGCAATGAGTGGACTTGGCTGTGGCAAAGAGGTCGACTCGTGCTGGTTGAAACCTCTCCCAAATCTGCTTCACCACTTGAGGATACAGCCTCCACTCTGAGCTGTCTGGAGCTCTTCTGGACAGGAGGTCTGCTGCCTTGTTGTCCACACCAAGGAAGTGAACTGCCCTGATGGAACGCAAGTTTCTGTGCATCCAGGACAAGAGTTTGTGCACTGCATGGTGAAGGCCCGGTGAGCGCAGGCCGCCTTGGTGATTTAAATAGGCTATCACTGTGGTATTGTCCATCCGGACCAGCACATGCTTGTGTGCTAATTGCTGGTGAAAATGGGATAACGCCAGACTCACTGCTTGTAGCTCTTGCTTATTTATGTGCGCTTGTTGAAAATGTCCCTTCCACTGACCTCTTATTCCTCTCCCATTCCAGACCGCTCCCCAGCCCAGGCTGAAGGCATCTGAAGTGATCACTTTCCTTCTGTGAGGGGATCCGAGGTGCAGATTGCCGGGATGGAGCCACCACTCCAGTGTCTTCCGGCATTGTCCAGACACTCTCACCAGCCGGTACTGTTCTCGGACCAGGTCCACCTTGAACATATTCACCCAGGCTTGAAGCAGGCGCATTCTCAGCAGCTCTAGTGGAAGATTTATCGAGACGGCTTCCATCAGCCCCAACAGCCTTTGATATACTAGAGACCTGTAGGAAAGCGTCCTCTCTGAATAGGGAGAGTGTGGTCTCCAACGACTGAATCCTGTCTTCCGACAGTGAGGCAAGCATGCTCACAGAGTTCAGTTTGATCCCCAGGAACACTGTATACTGAGACGGTATGAAGCTGCTCTTCTGTTGATGTATTGAGAGCCCTAACTTCGCCACGTGTGCGAATCTGCACGTACTTTTGACTGTGCGCAAACTAACCAATCGTCCAGATAGTTTAGGATCTGAATACCCCGCAGCCTGAGTGGAGCCAGTACTGCATGCATGCACTTTGAAAATGTGCAGGGCGCCCTTGAGAGGCCAAATGACAGCACACAGAATTTGGGGGGGCTTGGGAGGGGGCGGGTCTTTCTTAGGCCCCGGCCTCAGTCTCCAGCCGGAGAGACGGTTACCCGTGGTCTGCGGTGGTCCCCTGCCGCTGGTGCTGCCTCTGCCTCTGCCTGCTTGCCTACTCTGGGTTCAGACTCTGGTGTTCAGACCTTTTTACCCCAGCAGGCTGCACATGCCACCTTGGGTGCTGACTGTAAGCCAGAAGGCGCGAAAACTTTGAGGCAACCTCCGTGGCCTTGTGCAATCTCTCAAGGCTCACATCAATGGTCCCCCCAGCAGTGCCACCTTCTCGGTCTCCACGACCTTGACTTGCATCAGCCACAAATGCCAGCAAGTGGCCACCATCGCTGCCAGTGACCTCCCTGATGCCTGACCTAACTCCCCTATTAGGTCAGTTATCGCCTTAGCCACCGCCTGGAGCTCCCCTGTGTCTGCCTCTGTGGCTCTGTCCTACAGCCTCTCTGCCAACTGGTTTTGGCATTTGCTGCTCACACAGACATCGCTGCTGACGCGTGTGCTTTCTTCAGCATCGCGTCTATTGTCTTGGAAGGGCAGGTTGGGTCCTTATTCCACTTGGTGAAGATGGAACCTTGCACCAACACTGTGACTGTGTCCCCTAGGCCTGTTTCTTGGGCTTCTGCAGTCAAAAGCAGAGACTCTGCTGTTCTGGAGGCTGAGGGTGCAGACACTGGGTTGACCCCAGGAGGAGCTCACCAAATCGAGCAAGCTGTGGGTGCCCTCTCTGCTGGAGGAAGCGGTTTCTCTTTCCTTCCTGTTCCGCCAACCAGGGGACATCCGTGGCTGCAGCTGCACACTGCATTAGTGCCCAGAACTCCTCCCTCTGTGACACGTGTGGCAAGGGCGGCAGGGTGCTCCCCACTGTGGCCTTCCCGTCAGAAGTGGCTGGGTCTGAGATGTCTGACCTGGACGCTGTGAAGGACAGCTCCTCTGGGCTAGGGGGTCTATGCAGAGGGGATGGGGAACGAGACTGTGGGGGCTGGGGCTGCCCTGAGATTTCTTAGGGTATCCAACATGGTCTGCTAAGCCCTTACTGTCTCCACCGAGCTTGGGAGCCTTCGAGGCGACTGAGACGGTGAACATCTGCACCTGCATGGGAAAGGGGACCGGTGCCGGTGTGGCGACCTCCTGTCCCCTGGTGAGCGTCCCCTCGAGTGGTACCGCTTAGGTGGTGACCATCTCACCTCCCTGAGAGCTGTCTGCGCCTCTGTACCAGTTGTGGGGAAGGGAAGAGTTCCCTGGTCACTGTAGAAGGGGGTGGGGGGGGTGGGGGGGGTGGTTCTGGAGAACCTCTGCGGAGGCTCTTGGACAGACGATCTCGCTGTGGCGTGTTGTCAGGACAGTTTTGTTTGGTCCAGTCACACTGATGGAAACCAGCGGAGGACCCAGTCGACTGGACCACATGTTTTGCAGTTGTTTTAAGCTGCTCCGCTCGATGAGCAGCCTGCAGACGCTTTCAAAAATAATTCACTGGTGCAGAATCAGTCGGTGCCGGGATCAGTGTCAAGACGCGCACGGTCGGTGTCGAGAGGTTGGTGCCAAGTCGATTGGTGCCAAGATCGATGCCGACGTGTAGCGCGGTCGGTGCCAGGCTGTAGATGGTCTCGAAGTGGTTCACCAGTACCGAATCAATCAGTACTGGGATTGGCATTGAAAATAGTGTGGTTAGTGCTGACACGTAGCACGGTCAGTGTCGGGCTGTAGACGGCCTTGGAGAGGTTCACCGGTGCAGAATCAATCGGTGCCGGAAATGGGGCAGAGAAAAGCGTTGTCGATGCAGAGACAATTGTTGCCGAGTGGACCAGTTCCAAGGTCGGTGACAATGATAGGCACGGTCGGGGCCATGCTGTAGGCGGTGCCGAAGATGTTTACACCGTTGCCGAGTCAATGGGGACCGGGTAGGCGCTGTTTACTCAACCTCACGATTGGCGGGAAAAACTGCTGTCGATGCCGGAGTATGCAGCCGAGGGAAAGCGCAGCCGTGCTAGGAAAGTCAGAGGACTGAGAGGGGCCTGAGCTGTTTTTTTTTTTTTTTTATCATTTAGACCGAATAGGTGTAGAGGACAATGGCACGAGCCCGAGGAGTCTCCTTACAGCACCACAACAGCTTTCCACACGATGTATCAACTACACGAGGCCTCGTGTAGTGAAAAGAGCAATGGCCACTTGCTAATCTCTTAAGAAGGGTCAAAACCAGCTCTAGTCAGAAACTGACGCAAGAAAAAAGCAAGAGCACTCTTTTAGACACGCTCAAAGCGTGATTTTACCGTGGATTGTTTTTAAATTTGTGTATAAATCCAACAAATCAGCCAAATTCGGTAGCATAAGCAAAAGCTATCCACGACCTGTCTCAGTGAGATGAGAGAGAAAATGGTGATGTGCTACTGTGAGGACGTCCCTCTTCAACAGGAGGGATTCACCCTCACAGCAAGGCCCTGATAGGGCAGCTTTTGTCTATATGTTCAGTGATTGACAGTGAGAGAGGCTCTTCCCATTCGGTAATGGTTGTCATTTGAATTGAAAGGGAACTGCAGTTCAAAAGTGCAGCTCGCGCCGTTTATTAAACAACAAAAATAAATACAGCATTTAAACAAAACACTGCTCTCAGAGCAAAACAAAAGCTTTAAACAAAAATAAATCTTGAACACAATAATCAACTAAACTTAAGGTCAGGCTGGGCAAGTGCCTTCACTCTTCCTTAGTTTGTTTCTTTTTTAAATTTCTTTCCTCTTGCTCTCCCATTCCGCCTCTGAACACCCACCCGCAACTGAGAGCGTTGTTGGTTTATATACCATGACCGATGGGCTTAACTAGTTAGTAATTATTCTATTACCCCTCGGCCATAATCTGCACGAGTTTATTAATTATGTGTGACTACCGGCACGAGCCGACTGCCACGCATTACCACGAGGTTTTATAAACAACAAAACGTGGATACGCCGTCAAAACAATACATAAATAAATACACACGGCTTTCGTATATTTAAATATGCCCAAATACAATAAATAAATCATAATACAAATACAAAATAACACAACACGGGCTGAGGAGGAGACCCGTTCGAAAAATAAATAAACAAACCTTACAGAGCTGCTCACCCTGTTACACATACATTTTCAGGGGAAACCTGTCTGGACATTGAATTTGTTGCACCGCACCACTCACATCCTGTCACAAGTGTTGTCAGAAACAGGATTTAAGGGATTTTGAACACGATGTTGGAGGCACAGGCATGGAGGCATGAGGAGAGCTTGGCAGCGGTGATGGAGAGGTTGAATGCCATGTTCCTTGCGGCCAACCAGATGAGGGAACCTGTGGTCGAACCAGCGTGGCTCCTCCAAAACCAAAGGTAGTGAAGATGCCACTGGAGGATGATCCCAAGGCCTACCTGACATCCTTCGAGAGGCAGGTGACAGCACCATTATGGCCTCGGGAGTGGTGGGCTACCCATCTGGGACCCAATCTGATTGGGGAAGCCCAGGCAGCCTATCACTCTTTAACCCAGGAACAGGCCTTGGATTACAACCTGGTGAAGAAAGCCATACTCCAGTGACTGGATATCACGGAGGAGACACACCGCTGCCGGTTCAGGGAGTACCAGCGCCCTGAAGGAGTTCGACCCAGAGTGATGGCCCAGCAATTGGTGGACCAGGTGACCCAGTGACTCTAACCTGGTGAATGTACAGTTGAAGAGGTGGCTGAGACTGTCACCATTGAGCCGTTAGAACAGTAATTGGGTCAGCTATTGGAAGTATATTTCCTTTGCATGCTGTTTCCCTCCCAGTTCTTCCCAAAGAAAACTAAACAAGAGAGAAGGGTGGAAAAACGTGAGGGTGCATTAATGAAACAGGTTGGGGTTTGGTGGGAGACTCCTTCGCATTTGACAAACGCTAGGGAAAGGGGGTTGAGATCTAGGGAGTGGTCAGGCTTAGTTACTGAGACTCCTAGTGCTGGATACCCCAGAGAAAAGAACGGCATCGGATATGACCCCACTACACCCTCAGCAAAAAATAAGAGCAAGAAAGCGAAATAAAAACTCATCATGTCATCAGATCCGTTGACTGACTCAAGCACAGGGTCCCAGGGGGAAGTCTCACCTTGTCTGTCCGACTCTCAGATGGAGCGATTGAAAGCTTTTTTCACCGATTCAGTCAAGGATATTAAAGTTACGCTGTCCAAACTCCTAACGAAGTGAAGGCTGTACATACTGACATGAACTTAATCCAGTCTAGGCTGCCAGTACCGTGGCGTAGAGAAGGAAGTGTCAACACTGTCTTCTTCGGTGCAGGCATCTGGCAAGGGTACAGATATTTTGCAGGCCGTGCAGAGGCAAAACAGAGACAGCATTAAAAATGCAACTGCTGATATTTCTGTGCTACAGGCCCATCTGGCAGAACTGGAAGACCGCAATCATCTATCTAATCTTCGTTTAGGCCGTCTTCCTGAGAGAGAGTAGGGTGATGATTCAATTTCGTTTCTTCAGGCTTAGTCTGCCAATATGGCTTCCCAACCTGCCTTCCAAAAAGTGCAAACTGAGATAGAGAGAGCATATATAATGGATCCAATGCCCAAGAAAACACGCCATACACACTGATATTTAAACTTCTTAGGTACTACGACAGACAAGTTGTCCTGAAAGCATAAAGGCAGTCCTGCACTGAAATATCACAGAGTCAGTCCAAACTGCTGCTGTTCCCTGATTATTAAATTTCACAGCAGAGCGCAGGAGGGCCTTTACGCCAATCCAATTTTTCCTCAAACAGATGGGTATCCAGAGCTTTCTGTTATACCAGCAAAGCTGCACTGTGTACAGTACCCTCCAGGATGCCCAGCGCTTTGTTTCGAATCTACAGAAGCGAAATGTTTAACCTACAGGATATGACTGCTGATCCTGGTTTGTTATGCAGTTGGTCTGTCCTTTATGGCATGGTGTCTGGACTGCTGTTTATTTGTGCCTTGGGGAGTGCCCGCAGGATGGAACTGCAGATTTGCTGCACTGTGCAGCTGGACTTCGGTTGATGTTTGATATTTGCTTGTTTGAATAATAAAGATAATCATGGGGATCGAGAGGGGGGAGCAAACTAACAACTTATTAGAGGTATGCGCCTGCCATCTAAGCAATGTTATTTTTTATTTTATATACCAGTATATACACAATGATTACACTATGTAACACAATTTTTGTTCCTGGGTAGTAAGTGTTATTTCCTAATTGCTTATGCCTCAAAAGTATAGAAAATGGCTATTATTCTCCACAAACTTTGCTTTTGTGACCAGGACAGTGATATTTCAAAATATCACTACTTCCAATGGGAAAATGGGCAAATGTGTGTCTTTTTGTTCTCATAAAGTCAGAAAAAAACAACATATGAATCCAAATTAACATGTATTTATACAAAAGTAATACAAATATGACTACAAAAGATTTAGAAGTTAGTAGTTTTTCGAGATTTACAATTATACTGTATTTAACGAAAAGACACACATTTGCCCATTTTCCCATTGGAAATAGTGATATTTTGAAATATCACTGTCCTGGTCACAAAAGCAAAGGGTGTGAGGAATAATAGCCATGTTCTATACTTTTGAGGCATAAGCAATTAGGAAATAACACTTACTACCCAGGAACAAATATTTTTTTTTTTTTTTTTTGTTACACAGTGTTATATATATATATAAGAACATAAGAAGAACATAAGAAAAGTTTATAAAAGGATTCCTAAACGAGAGGAGGCCATTTGGCCCATCTTGCTCGTTTTGGTTGTTAGTAGCTTATTGATCCCAAAATCTCATCAAGCAGCTTCTTGAAGGATCCCAGGGTGTCAGCTTCAACAACATTACTGGGGAGTTGATTCCAGACCCTCACAATTCTCTGTGTAAAAAAGTGTCTCCTATTTTCTGTTCTGAATGCCCCTTTCTCTAAACTCCATTTGTGACCCCTGGTCCTTGTTTCTTTTTTCAGGCTGAAAAAGTCCCTTGGGTCGACACTGTCAATACCTTTTAGAATTTTGAATGCTTGAATTAGGTCGCCACATAGTCTTCTTTGTTCAAGACTGAACAGATTCAATTCTTTTAGCCTGTCTGCATATGACATGCCTTTTAAGCCCGGAATAATTCTGGTCGCTCTTCTTTGCACTCTTTCTAGAGCAGCAATATCTTTTTTATAGCGAGGTGACCAGAACTGCACACAATATTCAAGATGAGGTCTTACTAGCGCATTGTACAGTTTTAACATTACTTCCCTTGATTTAAATTCAACACTTTTCACAATGTATCCGAGCATCTTGTTAGCCTTTTTTATAGCTTCCCCACATTGTCTAGATGAAGACATTTCTGAGTCAACAAAAACTCCTAGGTCTTATATATATTTTGTGAGGAAGGAGAGGGTTAAATTCCTCCCTGCTTTAGAAAAACACCTGCAAATGCACATTGCTTTAATTTAATTGTTTTTGTTAATTGTTTTGGCAGTTGGCCTCATTGTTGTAAATTGAGGTCAGCTGGCAAGTTTAAAAGGAGAGCAGTCAGTCTGCCCTAAGGTACTGCTGTGTGAAGAGCCTGGTTGTGTGAGTACACAACTGTAAAGAAAGGTACTGTGTGTTCCTTTTGTATTGTACTTTTTGTGCAATTATTCTTGTAGTGGTTGGTAAATGGTTTAGCCATCCAACAATAGTGTAGGTTCCTGAGGTGTGTAGTCAGTGCACCAAAACTGAGTTAGGTTTTGTTTTATTTTATTTCTGTAATTTTAAACTGTGTTTAAAGGGGCAAACGAGCCAGAGTGAGTGCAGCTTGATTATAATCTCTATATACATATATATATATATATATATATATATATATATATATATTATAGTTCTGTTATACTGTAAACTCTAATCTCTAGTACATTCTATGTTATTTATTTTATGCTTAATCTGAATATCATTATTACTTTCTTGAATGGTATATCATTATGGGCTTATGGGTGTGCATTGTCCCATTTTAGCTCAAAGGCCAAAGAAGTGCTGTTCATTTTGTTTTTGCTAGTTTATGTGGGGCTGTAAGGCTCTCTGCCACTTGTCCCGACTGACTGGGGTTACACAAGGGTTATTGTATTTTTGCTAAATGTTTTAAAAACTGCTGCAATTCTCTTGTACTATGTAGCCCTTTATGGATTGCGTGCTGTTTTAATCTTTTTTTTGTTTATTATTTTTTGCTTACATCATGCTTCTTTTTTTCTGCTACTGAAGGGGCTCTGTAATTATCTAGCTTTTTCCTTTCCATGCCTGGTGCAATTTGTAATCTGAATTGCCTTTCCTTATTGTATAAATAATATTTTAACTTGGACCCATCTTAAAACTACTGATGTACACAGATTCCAAAACAAACATTATACAGTTATTGCTCATTCATCTGCCATGAATAAGTCAAAGGGAGTATTGATCCTTGTAGATAGAAAACTTGACTTTACTGTTGGTGTCTGTGGGGGTGATGTTGAAGGTAGATTTTGTTTTGTGAAGATTTGCATTGATTATATTTTGATCTCTTATAGCATATTATCTCTACTGACGTTGCCAATCCTGATTTCACACCCCATTCTTATATTCATTTAATTTTGCCCCTGGAGCAGCCTGTGCCAAGAGATGGAGTTTTAACTCTCTTCTACTCCAAAACGTTCTCAAAGTATCTGATTGATAGTTTAGAAAACTTTAGAAATAAATGCTGGATATTAATCCCCATTCATTATGGGAAGTCACCAAGGGGTAGATGTACTAAGATGGGTCAGTTGCAGTGCAAAAATACTGCAATTTGCAAAATGCCCATTTTGTTATGTGTACTAAGTGAAAATATGTTAATAAAGAGAGCCACAATATACTAATTTAAATGTTATTGCGTCATTTTTTCAAATAAAACAGCAGCAGTTGAGTTGTGGTTTGCTGCAGCAGGGTGCCTGAAGGATAACGTCTATACATGCAAGGGTGCAAGAATCAAAATAACATTGTTTTTGTTAAATGTAAACGTCATTTGTACAATGCATTCTGTTCCGTCTTCATTTTACTTATTTTAATACTGTTCTATAAATAAAAACTGAAAGTCTATTTAATCCCATCAGATTCTATAGTGGGGCCCCAACCTTCATAAAGCTTTTCATAATCGTACAGTAGCCCCTCACTAAACCGGACATGTTTGTCCGATATAAGAACATAAAGTTTACAAACGAGAGGCCATTCGGCCCATCTTGCTAGTTTGGTTTGTTAGTAGCTTCTTGCTCATCAAGCAACTTCTTGAAGGATCCCAGAGTGTCAGCTTCTCTGTGTGTAAAAAAAAAAAAAAAAAAAAAAAAAAAAAGTGCCTCCTATTTTCTGTTCTGAATGCCCCTTTGTCTAAACTCCATTTGTGACCCCTGGTCCTTGTTTCTTTTTTCAGGTCAAAAAAGTCCCTTGGGTCGACACTGTCAATACCTTTTAGAATTTTGAATGCTTGAATTAGGTCGCCGCGTAGTCTTCTTTGTTCAAGACTGAACAGATTCAGTTCTTTTAGCCTGTCTGCATATGACATGCCTTTTAAACCTGGAACAATTCTGGTCGCTCTTCTTTTGCTCTCTTTCTAGAGCAATAACATTACTTCCCTTGATTTAAATTAAACACTTTTCACAATGTATCTGAGCATCTTGTTGGCCTTTTTTATAGCTTCCCCACATTATCTAGATGAAGACATTTCTGAGTCAACAAAAACTCCTAGGTCTTTTTCATAGATTACTTCTCCAATTTCAGTATCTCCCATATGATATTTATAATGTACATTTTTATTTCCTGCGTGCAGTACCTTACACTTTTCTCTATTAAATGTCATTTTCCATGTGTCTGCCCAGTTCTGAATCTTGTCTAGATCATTTTGAATGACCTTTGCTGCTGCAACAGTGTTTGCCACTCCTCCCACTTTTGTGTCGTCTGCAAATTTAACAAGTTTGCTTACTATAAGAACATAAGAACATAAGAAAGTTTACAAACGAGAGGAGGCCATTCGGCCCATCTTGCTCGTTTGGTTGTTAGTAGCTTATTGATCCCAAAATCTCATCAAGCAGCTTCTTGAAGGATCCCAGGGTGTCAGGGATCCTTCAAGAAGCTGCTTGATGAGATTTTGGGATCAATAAGCTATTAGGGATTCAATAAGCTACTAACAACCAAACGAGCAAGATGGGCCGAATGGCCTCCTCTCGTTTGTAAACTATAACATAATCTAAATCATTAATGTAGATTAGGAATAGCAGAGGACCTAATACTGATCCCTGTGGTACACTGCTGGTTACCACACTCCATTCTGAGGTTTCTCCTCTAATCAGTACTTTCTGTTTTCTACGTGTTAACCACTCCCTAATCCATGTACATGTGTTTCCTTGAATCCCAACTGCGTTCAGTTTGAGAATTAATCTTTTGTGCGGGACTTTGTCAAAAGCTTTCTGGAAATCTAAATAAACCATGTCATATGCTTTGCAATTATCCATTATCATGTTGCATCCTCAATAAAATCAAGCAAGTTAGTTAGACACGATCTCCCTTTCCTAAAACCATGTTGACTGTCCCCCAGGACCCTGTTACCATATAGGTAATAAAATAATAAAAGAAACCTCTTCATTTTGCACATTAAGTGATTTTTAGGGCTAATGTTATTATGTTAAGTTAAGGATGTTAAGGAAATACATGACTTACTTTAGGATAGTATTGGGAAGTGTTAAGCCTGATAGTCGCAAAGTTTGTAAGCATTTGTTTTCCATGTAAGCACATTAAGCCACAGCAAGCGTTTTAGGATGTCCTATACATAAATGGCTAGTTTCACTGAGCTAGATTAGTACTAGTCCTGGACTACCTGACGTTAATTTAGGTTTGGTCAATTAACGTTCTGTAATAGGATATATTTTATGTTTTTCATGGACTTTTTCATATGATTATTGACATACCTCTGCATGGTTTCCTGGGCTGAGCTGGCTCTTGCATCTGAAGCACTTCAGGCATAGTGGATGGTAGTCTCTGCCAAGAGAGCGCTTCTTCTCACCTGTAAAAAAAAAAAAAAAAAGTATAAAATTTGGTCTATCCTTATGAAGAATATTGGCATTTTGTAGAATATGTGGACTTTGAGGTGAAGTAATAGCAACTTTGCAGCCTTACAGATACGATGTGAACCCCTGTTTGTATATCAGGTCATGGGGCATTTTAAAGCAGTGACGCTAACCTCGCCAAAATGTTAAGGTATCAGGGTAGCATCAATTATTTATCCCAGAAAGAACGTTATCCCTCCTACAAGGGGGAGTTTGGCTTTGTCTGGATCTTATCTCTTTTATTATAAATAAACAAATGCCTCAAGCTACACAGGCTTTACAAATCCTATTGGTGGTTTTTCACTCAACACTATTACGCTCTCATTTCAGTTAATTTGCATATCCCAGTCTGGTTACAGCAGTGAAGATATCCTGTGATACATAAATCAAGATAGGTGACTTGATATTCAGTGAACTGTAGGAAGTTGATACAGTTCCCCTCTAGCCACACATACACCTGCCTTTATCAGTGTTTTCACTGTTTTACCTATAGTAAATTCTAACATTACGCTTTTGAAGAGATGTGAAGATGCCCTTATCCCAGGTTAGAAAGCTTCTTATTAAAAAAGTAAGTAGCCGTGTTCCCACATGTTGCTACAAGTGTTTAAATAATGTACTGGTACATTTGCTTTTCATTGTTACCATCCTGACAACTTTTTATACTTATAAACTTTAAAGTCTGTTTCAAAGCTCTTTTCAAAATGTCCACTCTAGTGCAGGAAGAGTTCCTTACCACATCATGGATCATTATTGCTGTGTTATCTGTTTGACAATGTGTGCAATAATCCTTACACTATCAGTGTACTTATAGGATGGATAATGTTCTTTCTGGGATAAATAATTGATGCTACCCTGACACCTTAACATTTTGGCGAGGTTAGCATCACTGCTTTAAAATGCCCCATGACCTGATTTACAAACAGGAGTTCACGTCGTATCTGTAAGGATGCAAAGCCTGCACTGGTAGCAACACACTGGGATGTGTAACGCTATATTTTTCAGAACCACGGTACTTCCTCTTTAAGCGGTCATGTATCCTATAGACATTGTTTCACACATCGTGATTGGTGCAGAAAGGGGAATAACAAAAAATAAATTCTGAATAACGTCAAACACTATAGTCAAGGCAGGTGTGTGATGACAATGCACAGCTCCCCTTAAGAATACAGATACAGGGAACTACATGAGCATCCACATTTCTACAATGAGTAAAGAACAATGGATAAAATCATGGGGCATAACACACATAAAAAGTAAGGGCCTTCTCTCTAAAAACAAAAAGAAACTTGTAATTCATATCTACAGCTGCATATATATTATATAATATATATATCCATAATATATATATATATATATATATATATATATATATATATATATATATATATATATATATATATATATATATATATATATATATATATATATATAAATAATATATTTCTTTAAATCCTTATTTCTTTTCCAGACGTCTTTACCTGGGGGGGGTTCAGAGCTCTGCAGCTGATTAGTTGTCCACAGCCTACGCATCCTAGCTATAGAGCAAAGAAACCATCTTTTAATTCCTGGCAATCAATTATCCAATTTGAGTCCACCATCCCTGCCAACTTTAACACTAATTTTCAAAAAACTTTTTCTACACAAACCCAACCAAACAAAACTTTTGTTAATTAACACACACATTACCCTTTCTAACTTATCCACACTTATTAAATAATATCTGATCAAACCATATTGAAACCTCACAATTGCTTATCATCCAAGTAGTGTGAACAAGGTATTAATGTATTTGCCAATTATATAGTTAGTCTAAAATCACTGCATTTAAGAACTTTTTTTTAATAATTTGCATGTTAGCTGCTCAATTAACTGGACAATAATAAATACAGTAAATCTTTTAGGTGACTTCAAACCTTTCAAACTGTCCTGAAAATGTATTTAAAAATAATACCAAAAAAGTGTAATATTATATATATATAATATATATATATATATATATATATATATATATATATATATATATATATATATATAATATATATATAAAACCAGAGAACACAAGCAACACTGCCATCATCAGATAAGACATAGAACATGCAACTCTTTCCAGATGACACACGAGACATCGATCATCATGGTCCACCAGCGCTGTAGCAGTGGATATACATGTACATTTAATAACACACACACCCACTTCAGGCTGCAAAGAAATTCCATCCTGTTACCTGTAACAATTTTCTTAATATGAGACAATTTCCAAATGTAAACAATTTAACTGATGAAAAGAATGAACAAGTATAGCTAGACAATCAGACCAGTGTTTTAATCTGGGCCAGCACAAGCCGGATCAGCACTGCTCTACAGTTACCAAATAACTTGTTTATCACCCACCACGAGCACAACTGCACGCCCCCAGACTGGTGATATAAACTGAGATTCTACAACTCAGCAAAACGCCATGACCGGGAATAAACAAATTGGGCATGGGTGAAAAATACAAAACATCATTGACTTAAAAAATGGACGCATTGACGGGACTAATCCGTGATTTACATCCAAATTTTCCGTGAAAAACTCCTAGCCCTACCTGCAGCCATCCCTTGTCTTTTATGTGTGCTAGCTCCCCAGTGACTATCTTCACGGAACTCTTTCAATGTGGATCGGGGTGTGCATAAAAGGTGCTGTTTCCGGTGCACACAACTACTGTTTCATTGGGGGGCTGGAGGCATCTGTGGTGGGGTTGAGTCATGGGCCATATCCCATTTCCCGCCAGACCTGGCCGAGGCATCTCTCTGGGCTCTAGGTGGCGACAAATCAACTATAAGGTGCCCCGGCTGGCCTCCTCTCCAACACACTATCTCCCTCACTCTTGCTCTGCTGGGGACGGCAGCTCTCTTTCTTGGCAGGTGTAGTGTTCATATTCGCAGCCTGGGGTTTCTTGTGTGAGTGGGTTTGGCTCTTCATCATGTATCATGGGCTCGATCATTATGGCCTGGTTTACTTCCTCAACCAAGGTTTGGGGACCAGCGAGGCAGATCTGATGGCGCAGATGCGGCAGTTGCAGGCTGCGTAGGAAGGTATCCAGGGCACTCCGCTGGCTGAAACTGTTGGGCTCATCACTATAGCTTGTCTTGCCAGGTGGGCGATGTCAGCAGCTAGGGCACCCAGCTTCTCTCCCAATGCTCTCCCCCGGCCTTGTGACAGCAGGCTGGAGCGGCATCAATTAATGAAACAGACTTGCACTCACTCACATGCCACAGTGCATAACAGATAACACATTGCACATTTTTGTAAACGGCAACGTCCCATCCCTTCCCCAGCCCATTTCCCACTCATCAGCTGCCCCACCGCTACAATACAATTGTTTTAACTGCATCAGAGTTGCTACAGAGTCACTGAATTGCAGAAAAAAAAATATGCCGACTTTTCACTCTGGAAATCTGGTAACCGCTGAGACAAACAATGTTGTCCGTGACACGATTCAGTTTGTAACAAGGTACCCAGGGGTTTTTAGTTGGTGGTTTTTTTTTTTTTTTTTAACCCAATTTCAAATGTAAGGAGACATTTAAATAGATAATTTATTACACATTTTCTTTAAATTCATTGACTCATATTTAATTTTCAGTGATGATCTGATTGGCCAAATTAGTATGTGTATAATTAGAATTATCCAGTACATTATACAGTCCATGATATGTGAATTGACTGTATAACAAGGTTTACTGTATTACACCTATGTAACTTTCAAACTTTATGATGGCTTCTGCTCAACCCTCCTCTCTATAGCGGGATGAACAAATATATTAAATACACCAACAATAAGAATGGCCTTTAAACTGAAATTAATTAGCAATTTCACAATTACAAAAACTATATATATATATATATATATATATATATATATATATATATATATATATATAGATTATATATATAAAAGCTGTGTTTTCTTGCAGGATCAAGAACGTCCTAGTTACCACAAATTCCACTATACATGTCGACAGGGCATTTTTTTAATCACAGTCCTTTGGTTTGAGGTAGTTTGAAGTAGTTTCAGCCAGGCCAACATCCTGTGATGCATCCTGTTCTACTCTTCTATACTTCCTGTTTGTCATCATCTAAGATTTCAACACAACTCATTACAAATAGCTCCCCTTTGCATAATGTTAAGGATTAGACATGTTAGGTACATTGTAGTATTTTTTTTGCATTATATTTTTTTGTCTGCTCGGTCTTTAGTGAAATGGTTGACACAATGGCAGAATTCCTAAGCGTGTTGTGAAAGATGCTTTATATTCAGAGAGCCAATGTTTCCTGTCCAGTTTATTTCTGCCAAGTAGTTCAACTTGGATATTTCATGCAATTCTGACTGAGGATGAACACAGACCATCCTTGCTCTTTTGAACAGAGAGAGTTTTTTCTCCAGGTCAAATAACAAATACAAGTAACAAATTTAAAATAAACAACAAACAATATGAATCTGAGGACAGAGTAATTTTGGCCCCTACTTTTTTTTTTTTTTTGTAAATTTGGCCCTACTTCTACAGTTTACTCTAGTCTTTACCTTTTTTGTTATTCTATTCTATTGTTCGATTCTAATTTTATTTCTTTTCAAAAACAAATTGTTTATAAAATGCCCCAGATGGCTGAACAGTTCAATGATAATGATTGTCAAAAATAACGACTATAGGTAGACTTTGTTTCTTTTATCAGCATGTGTGGCAACCAGCAGACAAAATCAATCCTCATTTAATGAATATACAGTCAAGCTTATGAAACCACTGCCCAAAGCTAGACATATTTATATATACCATTGTTTGTCTACCTGCTGGTAATTCTTTAAAACTTTAAGTGAAAAGTGTGGGCTTTTTCTATATTGTTTATTAAAATAATCAAATGATTGCTATTTTCTACACTTTTGTTAGATTAAGGCAACCAGTAATCTTTTGGTGCTAAAATACATAAATAAACTAAATTATTACAAACTGTGGAAGGAAGAATATTAAAAATGATCCAACTTTTTGATGTAAATCCAAAATTGACAAGAGAAGGGGACTTACCAAAGTAGACAGGTTTTCCACAGATGGGACAGAAGGCAACCATTTTCAAAAACTGTCTGTGTATGCAAAGACCTGCAAACTGACAGGAAACCTGTTACCACTGTGATGTAGCTGATGTGTGTTTCTGTGAACCAGGATGTGGTATGAGTACAGAAACAAAAGAGCCTTATAATCTTGATCTTTTCATCTAAAAAACTGAAGTAACAGCAAAAATGTTTAACTACTTTTTTTTGTTTGTTTTAGGATATTATGCAAGTAATATCGTAAGATGATTCTCTTTTCGTGGTGAGACATACATGGCTTCCGTATGCTGATACTGGAGTGATAAAAATTGCAGTTATAATTGTATTACATGGAATTGCACTTCAGTAATTACAAGAATGTAGGTTATTCCCCAGGAATGTCTTAGTGTTTTAATAATATTTACCCTATTAAGGGGGATGCAGTCTGTTTTTGAAAGAATTCTTGGAGTGTAATGTGCTTTTGCATGTGGGTAAGGGCACCAGTTCATTTAGAAATTATGTACCAAAGTGGAGTTGTTGCATATGATTTACTGTAATTTAAATGTGACCTGGGGTAGCTACACCTATTGAATTGTATTTATATGATACAAATAAACTACTTCATTACAACCGGCTTTATTAAGTCTTGTTTTTGCTGTACATTGCTCCTTGAATTATACTGTATAACATCTACCAGCATCGGCTGTATAAGATGTATCGTACCAGTATATTCACCTGTCTTCAACTGTCTAGTTTTATAAGGTCTACTGGTTCACACAGTGCAAACTTTGGAGATGTTTTCTGAGGTTCACAAAGTAAAATACCCATAGTGGAAGTTCTGAGGGGGTCTTTTTAAAAAAGAAAAAAAAGATACTACATTGTGGTCCAACAGGAATAAAAAAAGTTTCAGGACACCTTTTCTGTCTCCATTTGTAATATCCCCATGCCACCCAACCCCAGGGTCAGCTTCTTCCTGGACACAGTCTCTGCTAGCTAAGGGACTTTTTCTTAAAGAAAGAAAATGTCAGCAATGCCAGAGGAACAGATGAGATCTGCTCTGATTTCAGAGCTTCTGAAAGATAACATTTTGCATGATGGTAAGCCAGTGAATGCACAGAAACTCAATATTGTGCTACTCTCTCAATAATGAATCTACAAAGAGCTAGCATTATGCCTTATAGGGCATGGTGCCGGTCAGCATACAAAGAACTGAGATGTTTATTGAGCGTGCAGCACAATGCTGGACGCGAGTCTGTGGAGCTGTTTATAGGATAGGGGGGAGGGGGGGGGGGGGGGGGGGGGGGGGGGGGGGGGAGGGGGGGGGGGGGGGGGGAGGAGGGGGGGGGGGGGGGGGGGGGGGGGGGGGGGGGGGGGGTGTTTCTGACAGGGACTGTGTGAGTACAATGTTTTTTTAAAACATAAGAAAGTTTACAAACGAGAGAAGGCCATTCAGCCCATCTTGCTCGTTTGGTTGTTAGTAGCTTATTGATCCCAGAATCTCATCAAGCAGCTTTTTGAAGGATCCCAGGGTGACAGTTTTAACAACATTACTGGGGAGTTGATTCCAGACCCTCACAATTCTCTGTGTAAAAAAGTGCCTCCTATTTTCTGTTCTGAATGCCCCTTTTCTAATTTCCATTTGTGACCCCTGGTCCTTGTTTCTTTTTTCAGGTTGAAAAAGTCTCTTGGGTCGACACTGTCAATACCGTTTAGAATGGTTGAATTAGGTTGCAGCGTAGTCTTCTTTGTTCAAGACTGAACAGATTCAATTCTTTTAGCCTGTCTGCATATGACATGCCTTTTAAACCCAAAATAATTCTGGTCGCTCTTATTTGCACTCTTTCTAGAGCAGCAATATCCTTTTTGTAGTGAGGTAACCAGAACTGAACACAATATTCAAGATGAGGTCTTACTAATGCATTGTACAGTTTTAACATTACTTCCCTTGATTTAAATTCAACACATTTCACAATTTATCTGAGCATCTTGTTGGCCTTTTTTATAGCTTCCTCACATTGTCTAGATGAAGACATTTGAGTCAACAAAAACTCCTAGGTCTTTTTCATAGATTCCTTTAATTTCAGTATCTCCCTGTGACAGGGTCTTCCTTGGGTCACACGTGTGGATAGCCGCTGTTAAAGCATACAGAGAGAAAGAGGTGGTGTTGAAACGCCGGCACAGGCGCACAGGATTTATTAACAAAAACAGAAAACGAAAGTAAAATAAAGGCGGTCATGTGACGTTACCAGCGATGGTAACGCACAGAGGACAAATACAGCAAACTGTACAAAGAGTGCAAAATAAAACACAATACCCCAAACTATAACTCAAAAGGTGCCGTGAAAACGGCAGGCCTTGCAGCAGCCCAAAGAAATAACAATGAAAACAGAAGGCAAAAGTAACAAGGGACAAAATAACACAATAACAAAACTACAAATAAAAGGTGCTGCACTCTGCAGCAATATCCCGGTCGCTGCTGCCCGTGTGACCCGGATCTCCGTCCTACGCTGCCAGCTACCTAGCCTGCTCTGTTATATTCTTAAGGGATCTGCCCAAGGGTTCCCCGCTCTCACTGTCTCACTGTAACACTTTCGTGTCTTTTTCTCTCCCGGCTGGTTCTCGGTCTGCGACCAGTGTTTCCACAGACTCAGCGAGTCTATAAGGGCAGCCCTGAGGAAACAGCAGAGCGTTATTTTATAGTACCAACAATCACCCAAGACTCGCCTCTCAGCCATTCAGAGAGGGGGAAAGTCCACACACCCACTTTCCCACCTCCCCGTGTCACTGCCATGACTCACAGGCAGTTGTTGGACGACTGCCGCCCTCTTCCTGCAGCCCGTGAACACGCCAGCAGAGTCAGCACAGATCTCTCCCTGCTACATATCCTTTCCCTCAGAATGACACCACCGGTTCATTCGAAAATCTTACACCCCCATGCTTTCCTGAGAGAAAAAGTCTGCATTTTGATGCAGCTTTCCTGCTCAGTGGACTACCCTGAAAGCATAGGGCTGCAAGGCCAAGTACCACCGTGTGATTCTGGCGTTGCTATCTTTCATCCGGTGAAGCCATGCTAAGGGGGCATAATCTGTAACCAGGGTGAAGTGTCGCCCCAGGAGGTAGTACCGGAGTGACTCGACTGCCCATTTTACTGCGAGACACTCCTTCTCGATGGTGCTATAATTTTTCTCATGGGGAAGGAGCTTCCTGCTGATATACAGGACTGGGTGCTCGCTTCCCCCGAACCTCCTGCGACAACACTGCCCCGAGACCTGTCTCTGACGTATCAGTCTGCAGGGTGAACCTCTTACCAAAATCCGGGCTGCATAGCACCGGCTTACTACACAGCCTCCGCTTCAAGGCAGGTTCAGAAGCATTTAAACTAGAAAGGAAGGGGGTAGAAATCAACAAAAAAACAGAAGGGAGACCGCATCAAAACAAGAACAACAACTCGGGTAAGACAACCATTAAATGTATTTATCTAAATGCTAGAAGTATCAGAAACAAAATTCTAGAACTTGAAGCTACTGCACTAACAAGTAACTATGATGTGATAGGTGTTAGTGAAACTTGGTTGTCTGAGAGTGATGGGGACGAATATAATATTTGTGGGTATACACTGTATAGGAAAGACAGGCAGGACAGAAGAGGAGGAGAGGTAGCGCTATACATAAGAAACAGTCTTGAAGCCCAGGTGTTAAACCTGGACAAAGTAAATAAAGCTGAATCAATATGGGTCAGAATAACGGACAAAAAATCAAAGGGCATAATAGGAGCATGCTATAGACCGCCAGATTCAGACGGTGAGCAAAATAATCTGTTATACAATGACATTAGAAATGCATGTAGCAAAGGAGAAGCCATACTAATGGGGGATTTCAACTTCCCCCATATAAAATGGGAAAACCTGGTGGGTAGCACGAAGGATGAAATTAAAATGGTGGAAATGACAAATGACTGCTTCCTAACACAATTTGTCAAGGCACCGACTAGAGGGGAGGCATGCCTTGATTTAGTCTTTTCAAATAACGAAGACAGAATAACTAAAACAGAGGTCAGAGAACCACTGGCAAACTCAGACCACAACATGGTCTCATTTGAAGTGTTTTTTAAAACCCCAAAAGTAATGACTAAAGCTAAGGTTTACAATTTTAGAAAAGCAAACTATGAAGGTATGAAACAGAGACTAACAGAAGTAGATTGGAGTAAAATAGAGAAAACACCCACAGAAGAAGGATGGTTGTTCTTCAAAAATGTAGTACTAGAGGCACAAAACAATTACATCCCTAAAGTAGACAAATCTAAATGTAAAACTAAATTGCCAAAATGGTTTAATAGATCAATTAAAAAAAATATTCAGCGAAAAAAGGCACTTTACAGAGCATTAAAAAAGGACCAAAAAGAAAGTACGCAGAAAGAGTACACGGAACTGCAAACGCAAGTCAAAAAGGAAGTTAGAAAGGCCAAGAGAGAAATAGAAATGAACATTGCTAAGGGAGCTAAAACCAATTCCAAAATGTTTTTCCAATATTACAACAGCAAGAGAACATTCAAAGAGGAGGTTAAATGTTTAAGAGATACAAATGGCAAAATCGTAGATGAAGAAAAAAAAATAGCAAATATATTAAATGATTACTTTTCACAAGTTTTTACAAAGGAAGATACTGACAACATGCCCCACATGTCATCCAGTTCCTATCCAGTTTTAAACAACTTTAGCATAACTGAGGCAGAAGTGTTAAAGGGACTAGGAGCTCTTAAAATAAACAAATCCCCTGGGCCGGATGAGATCCTCCCAGTAGTACTCAAAGAAATGAAAGAAGTAATTTACAAACCGCTAACCAAGATCATGCAGCAGTCTTTTGACACAGGGGTGGTACCGACAGACTGGAAAATTGCAAACATAATACCGATCCACAAAAAGGGAAACAAAACTGAACCAGGTCACTACAGACCAGTAAGCCTGACTTCTATTATATGCAAACTTATGGAAACTATAATAAGATCCAAAATGGAAAATTACCTATATGGTAACAGGGTCCTGGGAGACAGTCAACATGGTTTTAGGAAAGGGAGATCATGTCTAACTAACTTGCTTGATTTTTCTGAGGATGCAACAACGATAATGGATAATTGCAAAACATATGACATGGTTTATTTAGATTTCCAGAAAGCTTTTGACAAAGTCCCGCACAAAAGATTAAGTCTCAAACTGAACGTAGTTGGGATTCAAGGAAACACATGTACATGGATTAGGGAGTGGTTAACATGTAGAAAACAAAAAGTACTGATTAGAGGAAAAACCTCAGAATGGAGTGTGGTAACCAGCGGTGTACCACAGGGATCAGTATTAGGTCCTCTGCTATTCCTAATCTACATTAATGATTTAGATTCTTGTATAGTAAGCAAACTTGTTAAATCTGCAGACGACACAAAAGTAGGAGGAGTGGCAAACACTGTTGCAGCAGCAAAGGTCATTCAAAATGATCTAGACAAGATTCAGAACTGGGCAGACACATGGCAAATGACATTTAATAGAGAAAAGTGTAAGGTACTGCACGCAGGAAATAAAAATGTAGATTATAAATATCATATGGGAGATATTGAAATTGGAGAAGGAATCTATGAAAAAGACCTAGGAGTTTTTGTTGACTCAGAAATGTCTTCATCTAGACAATGTGGGGAAGCTATAAAAAAGGCTAACAAGATGCTCGGATACATTGTGAAAAGTGTTGAATTTAAATCAAGGGAAGTAATGTTAAAACTGTACAATGCACTAGTAAGACCTCATCTTGAATATTGTGTGCAGTTCTGGTCACCTCGCTATAAAAAAAAGATATTGCTGCTCTAGAAAGAGTGCAAAGAAGAGCGACCAGAATTATTCTGGGTTTAAAAGGCATGTCATATGCAGACAGGCTAAAAGAACTGAATCTGTTCAGTCTTGAACAAAGAAGACTACGTGGCAACCTAATTCAAGCATTTATAATTCTAATAGGTATTGACAGTGTCGACCCAAGGGACTTTTTCAGCCTGAAAAAAGAAACAAGGACCATGGGTCACAAATGGAGATTAGACAAAGGGGCATTCAGAACAGAAAATAGGAGGCACTTTTTTACACAGAGAATTGCGTGGGTCTGGAATCAACTCCCCAGTAATGTTTTTGAAGCTGACACCCTGGGATCCTTCAAGAAGCTGCTTGATGAGATTTTGGGATCAATAAGCTACTAACAATCAAACGAGCAAGATGGGCTAAATGGCCTCCTCTTGTTTGTAAACTTTCTTATGTTCTAATAGTGAAATAAACACTATTAAACTCTTGCAGTGTCTGCCAACACCAGACTTAGTATATGTGCATAACACCTGACATGCACTTGGTTGGGAGACTGTGCTGACAGTAATGCAGAGAACCCCTGGTATTGCCCCTGCATGTTTGCAGCTACATCAGTTGTATTACCGACACATTTAGTTATATCAATGTTATCTTTTTACAGAACATGTTTCAGTAGCTTTACAAATGACTCACACTCAACCACAGCTATCAGCTTCTCATGAACAACATCTGTGAATTATCTAAGGATGACTGAGCACTGCAGGCACACAACATATTTGCTGAGCAGAAGAATGAACTCCATAAAGTTACCATGGTCAACAGCCATGTTCTCTAAGGTATATGCACCATCAGATTTGGATCCCCTGTAACTAAGGCCACGTTTGTCTATCACTTTGACCTCATCTATTAGACGCTCCAGCACCTGACGTCTCTTTCGCACATGTTTTCTATGTGCAGACATTTGGTTGCTGCTTAGTAAGCTCTTGATGTCTGCCTTGCTAGATCTCAAGAAGTATGTGTATGCACTGTCTCTATGGGCAATACGTTGTTCATTCTCCTCTCTAGTCTCTGATGCACACGTGACCAGGTTTTTGTGCCGCCTTTAACAAATGGACTGTCATAAGAGGGCTTTGAGAAGGCTAAACAGACACTTGTGGTTGGTTCCATCCTTGTAGTGGAAGACTTTCTGAACATTGGCAATGGCATTTCTTCGAGCTTGTTTTGTTTGATAACAAAAAAATGTGTCCAGATCTTTGGAATGAGGGCAATATGGGTCAGAATAACAGACAAAAATTCAAAAGGCATAATAATAGGAGCATGCTATAGACCGCCAGATTCAGACGGTGAGCACAATAATCTGTTATACAATGACATTAGAAATGTGTGTAGCAAAGGAGAAGCCATACTAATGGGGGATTTCAACTTCCCCCAAATAAAATGGGAAAACCCGGTGGGTAGCGCGAAGGATGAAATAGAAATGGTGGAAATGACAAATGACTGCTTCCTAACACAATTTGTGAAGGCACCCACTAGAGGGGAGGCATGCCTTGATTTAGTCTTTTCAAATAACGAAGATAGAATAACTAAAACAGAGGTCAGAGAACCACTGGCAAACTCAGACCATAACATGGTCTCATTTGAAGTGTTTTTTAAATCCCCAAAAGTAAAGACTAAAGTTAAGGTTTACAATTTTAGAAAAGCAAACTATGAAGGCATGAAACAGAGACTAACAGAAGTAGATTGGAGTAAAATAGAGAAAACACCCACAGAAGAAGGATGGTTGTTCTTCAAAAATGTAGTACTAGAGGCGCAAAACAATTACATCCCTAAAGTAGACAAATCTAAATGTAAAACTAAATTGCCAAAATGGTTTAATAGATCAATTAAAAAAAATATTCAGCGAAAAAAGGCACTTTACAGAGCATTAAAAAAGGACCAAAAAGAAAGTACGCAGAAAGAGTACACAGAACTGCAAACGCAAGTCAAAAAGGAAGTTAGAAAGGCCAAGAGAGAAATAGAAATGAACATTGCTAAGGGAGCTAAAACCAATTCCAAAATGTTTTTCCAATATTACAACAGCAAGAGAACATTCAAAGAGGAGATTAAATGTTTAAGAGATACAAATGGCAAAATCGTAGATGAAGAAAAAAAAATAGCAAATATGTTAAATGATTACTTTTCACAAGTTTTTACAAAGGAAGATACTGACAACATGCCCCACATGTCATCCAGTTCCTGTCCAGTTTTAAATAACTTTAGCATAACTGAGGCAGAAGTGTTAAAGGGACTAGGAGCTCTTAAAATAAACAAATCCCCTGGGCCGGATGAGATCCTCCCAGTAGTACTCAAAGAAATGAAAGAAGTAATTTACAAACCGCTAACCAAGATCATGCAGCAGTCTCTTGACACAGGGGTGGTACCGACAGACTGGAAAATTGCAAACGTAATACCGATCCACAAAAAGGGAAACAAAACTGAACCAGGTAACTACAGACCAGTAAGCCTGACTTCTATTATATGCAAACTTATGGAAACTATAATAAGATCCAAAATGGAAAATTACCTATATGGTAACAGGGTACTGGGAGACAGTCAACATGGTTTTAGGAAAGGGAGATCGTGCCTAACTAACTTGCTTGATTTTTTTGAGGATGCAACATCCATAATGGATAATTGCAAAGCATATGACATGGTTTATTTAGATTTCCAGAAAGCTTTTGACAAAGTCCTGCACAAAAGATTAATTCTCAAACTGAACGCAGTTGGGATTCAAGGAAACACATGTACATGGATTAGGGAGTGGTTAACATGTAGAAAACAGAAAGTACTGATTAGAGGAAAAACCTCAGAATGGAGTGTGGTAACCAGCGGTGTACCACAGGGATCAGTATTAGGTCCTCTGCTATTCCTAATCTACATTAATGATTTAGATTCTGGTATAGTAAGCAAACTTGTTAAATTTGCAGACGACACAAAAGTAGGAGGAGTGGCAAACACTGTTGCAGCAGCAAAGGTCATTCAAAATGATCTAGACAAGATTCAGAACTGGGCAGACACATGGCAAATGACATTTAATAGAGAAAAGTGTAAGGTACTGCACGCAGGAAATAAAAATGTACATTATAAATATCATATGGGAGATATTGAAATTGGAGAATGAATCTATGAAAAAGACCTAGGAGTTTTTGTTGACTCAGAAATGTCTTCATCTAGACAATGTGGGGAAGCTATAAAAAAGGCCAACAAGATGCTCGGATACATTGTGAAAAGTGTTGAATTTAAATCAAGGGAAGTAATGTTAAAACTGTACAATGCACTTGTAAGACCTCATCTTGAATATTGTGTGCAGTTCTGGTCACCTCGCTATAAAAAAGATATTGCTGCTCTAGAAAGAGTGCAAAGAAGAGCGACCAGAATTATTCCGGGCTTAAAAGTCATGTCATATGCAGACAGGCTAAAAGAATTGAATCTGTTCAGTCTTGAACAAAGAAGACTACGTGGCGACCTAATTCAAGCATTCAAAATTCTAAAAGGTATTGACAGTGTCGACCCAAGGGACTTTTTCAGCCTGAAAAAAGAAACAAGGACCAGGGGTCACAAATGGAGTTTAGAAAAAGGGGCATTCAGAACAGAAAATAGGAGGCACTTTTTTACACAGAGAATTGTGAGGGTCTGGAATCAACTCCCCAGTAATGTTGTTGAAGCTGACACCCTGGGATCCTTCAAGAAGCTGCTTGATGAGATTTTGGGATCAATAAGCTACTAACAACCAAACGAGCAAGATGGGCCGAATGGCCTCCTCTCGTTTGTAAACTTTCTTATGTTCTTATGTTCTTATGTGAAGTAATCAAAGCTACCAGCTGACCCCCTGCATACACTTCATATGTCTGCATCTTGTCTCTCTCTCCTTCTCTTTCCTCAGCTGTTGTTCTCTCTGCACTGGACCTTGCAACAGCACCCATTCTGCCCCTCTCTCACCCCTCTGCATTCACTTCATATGTCTACATCTTGTCTCTCTCTACTTCTCTTTCCCTCTCTCGCTCCTCAGACCATGCTGTATCTGCTTTAATATGCATAAAAGAATAACAGCAATCAATTTAATTAATACCTTTAGCAAACTATATATAATTTGAAAGAATACTCACAAGAATATAGCTTGTTTAATTTATAAAACAGATAGTTCCGGTCATCCTCTCTGATTGGTCAAAACAGCGATCTAGCTGTGCTGTATTCAACCATAGGCCAATGTTAGGTCTTCTCACCGTTCCATAAATTATGTCTTTGTGCAACAACCTAATCAACGTCGGCCTAAGTGTCAAACCCATTCAAACTCGTGTGAAACAATTGCTTTAGAATTTGGGATTTTGTTAGTGTGATACAATACATGCAATGTGAAATCTACGCTGAAAGTGTCCAGTAGGGGGCAATACTACAGCCAAATGGCACGTCATGCTATGGTTTTACAAATAAAAATTGGCTAATACCACCATTAGCTCGGCTTGCCATGATTTTGTTTCAGTTTATATCAAGGGTAACCAGCTAAATAGTGAAGAGAGACAGAGACGCGACCTGGTAAATGTTTGAGATAATGTTTTTTTCTTTTAGTAACCCAGCTAGCTAGCATAGGACGCCTAGTTGATTTGCTAGTGGAGCTTAGCATAGCTATACATAGCTGACTAACGTTACAAATATTGGTGTAGCTGTTTTATAAAGGCAAAACGCGGGAGAGGCCATGATATATCGTGTATATAGTTTAGATCTCAAAAAGTGACTAAAGTTAAAAATATTGGTGTAACTGTTTTATAAAAGCAAAAGGCTTGAGATATGTATATAGTCACAGCATGGGCGTTATTACAGCCGAGTCTTGAATCTATTTTAATGCAACCATAAACTCTACTGCTTGTACCTGCTGTGCTCGACCCTGCCACAGTGTCTTCTTCTTCAGTGGGCTCCCTATGCTGATTCCGTTGATTAACACTGGCATCCTGACATCCCTCGCTCTCCCTACTGCCAGCCGTCCTATGGAACATGTCTGTTATTTTTGTGCACTTTGTGGCACCTGCCTAGAGAGACCGTTGCCGTTTGTCTCTCATCTTTTTTACCCCACCTTCTCTTTTTCTCTACATTTTTTAAACTGACACTCATCCACTATCAATACAAGAGGTTCAAACGAAAGACGAAATCTGGCTGACCAATCTCGTTCTAAGAAAAATCCGGGCAAGTCCAATGAGGGAGTGCCCCCCCCCCCCACTTCCTCCCTTAGATATTGTGATATTGGATCTATCCAAGAAATGACTGGTTTGGTGATCAGTGTTGCCAGGTCATGGAATTGGGCTACTTCAAAAACACAGCCACGTGAAATATTAAGGAGTCGTGGGTTGATAATGTAATTAGTGGTATAACTTTAAAAGATTGAACTGTTTTCATGTTTGAAATATTGTTTAGGATAAAGTACCAGCCTTAATATTTCAATAAATGGGTCACGCTGTAATTTGGTTGCTGGCCTGGTATGAATGTTGATTTGTCCCTTTGGAGCTTGCGTACAATTTTGTTGATAGTGACGGATGGATGAGCTCTACTGGGGCTTGTAGTTGTTATCAAATTTATAACAGGTATCTTTTCTTATGAAAGCTTTTGATTGTTTTTTTTATGCATATAGCCTACGTGTTAATAACAAGCTTGCTTTCAGTTAAAACAAATAATTAGGCTATTTTTGAGCTATTTATGAAGTGACTTTGGGCTATAAACTCTGCAGAAATCTGGTAACCCTGGTGGTGATGTGTGCGCGCAAGAGAACAAGACTGCCAAGTTAATAACAGCGTAAGTCTCAGCAGGGGAAAAAAATAATAATTATTATAAATCAAAACGTAGACCAACGGCCCACGCAAATCCAAACAGACTGGCCCACTGTTGTAATCGATCGTGTCAGTATGCACGAGAATTAATTCAACTTCCCATTCAGAACGGAATCCAACATTCCGGTACCTAATTTAGCAAATTAGTTTTACCATGTTAATTTAGTTTAAATGTGATATACCAAACTAATAATATATTGTCAACCTCAGTTGGGCAAAGTTGGCTCAGAAATGGGGTAATGATGAAATTCTCTGCATTTACGAGGCAACTCCTTTTGAGCTGCACATTTCAAACAAACAATACATTTCTTACACACTCTAAAACAGGAAGTTATATTCTATTCCTAGAACAGTTTCCACATAACTTGATAGCATTTGCTTCAGTTACTTTCGAGTCATAAAGTATTTACTATTAGACATGTTGAATACTATTCGATTTCCATATACAGACGTCAATCTGTGTCGATGAATACTGCAGCTTTCCAGATCCGCAGTTCCAATGTAGATGGTATTTTGCAGTACGTATTGTGTAGGGTCACAATACAAATAATTCTTGTTGATCTCCAAGGCTTGCAACATTATCTTTGCTTTTGGCAGTTTTCCCACTGGGAATAGTTCCGTTGATCAGACTGATGGAAAACATGGATCGAGAATTGATTAGCAGTTTGCTACGCATGTGAATGTCAGAGCTATACTGGTGTTCTTTTCTGAAAAGTGTTTGTAACAGGGAGAGCTCTGTGCTGACTCTGCTGGCGTGTCCACAGGGCTGCAGGAAGAGGGCGGCAGTCGTCCAACAACCGCCTGTCAGTCATGGCAGTGACACGGGGAGGTGGGAAAGTGGGTGTGTGGACTTTCTCCCTCTCTGAATGGTTGGGAGGCGAGTCTTGGGAGATTGTTGGTCCTATAAAATAATGCTCTGCTGTTTCCTCGGGTCTGTCTTTGTAGACGAGCTGTGTGTGCGGAAGCGCTGGTCGAGGATGGAGAGACCAGCTGGGAACAGTGAACAAGTCAGCGAGTGACAGCGGGGAACCCTTGGGCAGACCCCGAACTATTGTTTAGAGCAGGCAGGGAGCCAACAGAGTAGGACCGTGATCCGGGTCATGCGGGTAGCAGCGACCGGGATAACGCTGCCGAGTGCAGCACCTTTTATTTGTAGTTTTTATTACTGTTTTATTTTCCCTTGTTCTTTTCGCCTTCTGTTTTCTATATTATTTTGAGCACCTGCGAGTGCGCCCACAGTTATTCCACTTACCAGCTTTGGTATTACCATGGTGCTGTTTTGATCATTGTTAATAAGCAGCCCACAGACAAAGGTGCCCTCTGTGGGTAAAACCGTAAAAGTTCTAAAAATAAAACTGGGCACCTGGGTGGTGTTCCAAGTACAACTGTTCTGTCTCGTGTGTCAGTGAATTACCCACCACCCTTCCACAGTGTTGTTTTTTTGTTAGTTTTGTGTTTTGTTGGGAGTCTGATCAACTCCAAATATGTTAGAAGATAATAGTGACGGTCATCGAATGGATGACTGGAGAATCTGGAGTATGCACTATGTTTTTAAACATGGCAAGGAGGGACCCTATACAAAAGACAGTAATGAACCAGTCAATACTATAGGGCAGGAGTGTATGTCTCGGAATGGAAAAGAAAAGCATAAGAAGGTGAAACAGGCTAATTGCAGAAGAGCAATGAGGCAAACTATTGAAGAATTGAAAACAAGATGATTTTACAAGAGAAAATTGTAAGAAATGATCTGTTGAAAATAAAGGTTTGCCTGAGGAAATTAAGCGATTAGATGGTGTATGTTTTGGAGAGCTTCCAAAAGTTTGTTTTGGAGAGCTAATTGTACCTGTTGAAGGAATTGGTCATTAGTAACCTTGTTCGTAATAGGGGTTGGGACCCCTGTGGGGTGTGCCACCCGCATTGTCCTTCCTGTCATTAGCTCAAATAGGGGGTATCCTGTTGTTCGCACTGGACTTGCTCTAATAACCATTAGCACTCCAGGCAAAGCTGCAACCCAGTCAGGTGTAGATCTACCTAGATCAGTGGATGGGGGCAGCACATCAATACGCAGTTTAGTCCTCTCAACCCCCATATAGGGTCTCCTTTGAAATTGGAGACCAGGTCATGCTAAAAAACTTTTTAAAAGGCAGGGCATGGGAGGTTAATTGGGAAGGTCCATATCAGGTTATGAACAATTTGGGTGAAACCAACCTGAAATTGGCAATTTCAGCGACAGCGAGTGGAAGCGACAGCGAGTGGGAGAAGTACAGGCGTGGAAAAGTACAGAGCAGTTTAGAAGCAGAAAGGAGAAATTGCATCTTGAATTGCTTTAATCAGAAAACAGAGGACATTGGGGAAACACAGCAGCAGCTCAAAGTCAAACAGCCGCGTGTGTTTTTCTGATAACAAACAAGCTGAAACTCGGAGCAGCTGATTCAAATTCAGCGCTGTTTTGAGACACGGGCGAGGGGAGGAGCCAACAGCACAGCAGAACAACGCAGTTAAACGAGGCAGTCTTCCCAGCGACAGCGAGTGGGAGAAGTACAGGCGTGGAAAAGTACAGAGCAGTTTCGAAGCAGTTTGAAAGCAGGTTGACGGCTGCAGAAGAAACTAAACTTCAAAAAAAAAAAAAAAAAAATCAACATGGTCTTCAAGCCAGTAATCTGTGACACCTGCTTGATGTGGGAAATCCGAGAAAACCCAGCAGAGCTAAACCAAGTGTGCGTAAAGTGCCGCGCGATCCAGGATTTGCATAAACGAGTAAGTATGCTAGAAATGGAGCTGGAAGAAGTGAGACAGCAACAGGATCTTGAGGAACTGGCACACCCACAATTCATGGAAGTCTGCATCACCCCTAACAGACTGAAAGCCACCAGGGAGATAGAAGGTCAGAACAGCTGGGTTCAGGTAGGCAGAAGCAGGGAAAAAAAGAAACTTTGTCAAACACAACCACCAGAAATCAAAACAACCAACAGATTTGAGTCACTTCAGAATTTTGAGGAGCAGAACCAACAACAAGAGAATGAAAGGAACAACATCCAGGACCCTATTGACAGTGGTGACCAGACAGCAAAAAGAAGGGAGGTCATGATTGTTGGGGACTCCATATTGAGAAACACAGCAAGTTCAATTCGCAGTTTGGACCCTGTGAGGCGAAAGTGTATTAAATGGAATGTCCAGACAGTAATTTATGTGTACAGAAATAAAATCATTTATTTTTATTTTCTATACACAACAAAAGGATTAAATAACAAACGAAAACAAAATGGTGTGAGGGAAGGAGTGCAGGGGTGGAATCCAAAACAAACTGTGATGACTCGTCTTTAATTTGTCTTCGTGGTGACCCATACATAAACAAAAAAAAAAGACAAAAGAAATGTTAGTGTTTCAAAAATCCCGCTGCACAAAACCAGACTCTCCCTCCACCTGTTACTCCTCCTACTTTACTTTCGGACCAACCCCGAACACAGTAGTACGTTCCCTTTAGTATGTAATGTCCCGCCTCTGTAGTCAGTGGAACACCAATCCCCAACCGACACGTGTCCTTATCCTTCACTTGACTCCAGTGGCTGGAAGTTACATACTCGTACTTCCGCCCCTCACCAAGGTGCCGCCCCTCAAAAGATGACTTTTGCCATGGTCACGAGATCTTGGTAAGGGAAGTCCCGAGTTGGTTTGATGCCATCTACTGTCGGGAGGCTGAATCACAGACCGAAAACCCTTTGACTCATCACAGACCCCCTTACTACAACAGTGTGCTGCCTTCCGGGAGCCTCGGTCAAGCACATCACTGAAAACGTGGACAGGCTCCTAGAACGAACAGGAGACGACCCGGTAGTAGTCGTCCACATTGGTACAAACAACATTGGAAGAGACAGACCAAAATCCCTGCAAAACAAATTCAGAGAGCTAGGAAGGAAATTAAAAGAGAAAACCAAAACTGTGGTATTTTCTGGTATACTACCCGCACCTTGCAAAGGACCATATGGACAGCTGGAAATAATTAATCAAAACGCATGGCTGAAGATGTGGTGCACACGGGAAGGCTTCACCTATCTTGATCGTTGGACCACATTCTACAACGAGGACTATCTGTATAGACGGGATGGACTGCATTTAAATAACAAGGGAACTAGTCTACTCGGAGAAAAGATCCTCGAGCAGGTTCGGAAGCATTTAAACTAGAAAGGAAGGGGGGAGAAATCAACAAAAAAACAGAAGGGAGACCGCATCAAAACAAGAACAACAACTCAGGTAAGACAACCATTAAATGTATTTATCTAAATGCTAGAAGTATCAGAAACAAAATTCTAGAACTTGAAGCTACTGCACTAACAGGTAACTATGATGTGATAGGTGTTACAGAAACGTGGTTGTCTGAGAGTGATGGGGACGAATTTAATATTTGTGGGTATACACTGTATAGGAAAGACAGGCAGGACAGAAGAGGAGGAGGGGTAGCGCTATACATAAGAAACAGTCTTGAAGCCCAGGTGTTAAACCTGGACAAAGAAAATAAAACCGAATCAATATGGGTCAGAATAACAGACAAAAATTCAAAAGGCATAATAATAGGAGCATGCTATAGACTGCCAGATTCAGACGGTGAGCACAATAATCTGTTATACAATGACATTAGAAATGTGTGTAGCAAAGGAGAAGCCATACTAATGGGGGATTTCAACTTCCCCCAAATAAAATGGGAAAACCCGGTGGGTAGCGCGAAGGATGAAATAGAAATGGTGGAAATGACAAATGACTGCTTCCTAACACAATTTGTGAAGGCACCCACTAGAGGGGAGGCATGCCTTGATTTAGTCTTTTCAAATAATGAAGATAGAATAACTAAAACAGAGGTCAGAGAACCACTGGCAAACTCAGACCACAACATGGTCTCATTTGAAGTGTTTTTTAAATCCCCAAAAGAAATGACTAAAGCTAAGGTTTACAATTTTAGAAAAGCAAACTATGAAGGTATGAAACAGAGACTAACAGAAGTAGATTGGAGTAAAATAGAGAAAACACCCACAGAAGAAGGATGGTTGTTCTTCAAAAATGTAGTACTAGAGGCACAAAACAATTATATCCCTAAAGTAGACAAATCTAAATGTAAAACTAAATTGCCAAAATGGTTTAATAGATCAATTAAAAAAAATATTCAGCGAAAAAAGGCACTTTACAGAGCATTAAAAAAGGACCAAAAAGAAAGTACGCAGAAAGAGTACACAGAACTGCAAACGCAAGTCAAAAAGGAAGTTAGAAAGGCCAAGAGAGAAATAGAAATAAACATTGCTAAGGGAGCTAAAACCAATTCCAAAATGTTTTTCCAATATTACAACAGCAAGAGAACATTCAAAGAGGAGATTAAATGTTTAAGAGATACAAATGGCAAAATCGTAGATGAAGAAAAAAAAATAGCAAATATGTTAAATGATTACTTTTCACAAGTTTTTACAAAGGAAGATACTGACAACATGCCCCACATGTCATCCAGTTCCTGTCCAGTTTTAAATAACTTTAGCATAACTGAGGCAGAAGTGTTAAAGGGACTAGGAGCTCTTAAAATAAACAAATCCCCTGGGCCGGATGAGATCCTCCCAGTAGTACTCAAAGAAATGAAAGAAGTAATTTACAAACCGCTAACCAAGATCATGCAGCAGTCTCTTGACACAGGGGTGGTACCGACAGACTGGAAAATTGCAAACGTAATACCGATCCACAAAAAGGGAAACAAAACTGAACCAGGTAACTACAGACCAGTAAGCCTGACTTCTATTATATGCAAACTTATGGAAACTATAATAAGATCCAAAATGGAAAATTACCTATATGGTAACAGGGTCCTGGGAGACAGTCAACATGGTTTTAGGAAAGGGAGATCGTGCCTAACTAACTTGCTTGATTTTTTTGAGGATGCAACATCCATAATGGATAATTGCAAAGCATATGACATGGTTTATTTAGATTTCCAGAAAGCTTTTGACAAAGTCCCGCACAAAAGATTAATTCTCAAACTGAAAGTAGTTGGGATTCAAGGAAACACATGTACATGGATTAGGGAGTGGTTAACATGTAGAAAACAGAAAGTACTGATTAGAGGAAAAACCTCAGAATGGAGTGTGGTAACCAGCGGTGTACCACAGGGATCAGTATTAGGTCCTCTGCTATTCCTAATCTACATTAATGATTTAGATTCTGGTATAGTAAGCAAACTTGTTAAATTTGCAGACGACACAAAAGTAGGAGGAGTGGCAAACACTGTTGCAGCAGCAAAGGTCATTCAAAATGATCTAGACAAGATTCAGAACTGGGCAGACACATGGCAAATGACATTTAATAGAGAAAAGTGTAAGGTACTGCACGCAGGAAATAAAAATGTACATTATAAATATCATATGGGAGATATTGAAATTGGAGAAGGAATCTATGAAAAAGACCTAGGAGTTTTTGTTGACTCAGAAATGTCTTCATCTAGACAATGTGGGGAAGCTATAAAAAAGGCTAACAAGATGCTCGGATACATTGTGAAAAGTGTTGAATTTAAATCAAGGGAAGTAATGTTAAAACTGTACAATGCACTAGTAAGACCTCATCTTGAATATTGTGTTCAGTTCTGGTCACCTCGCTATAAAAAAGATATTGCTGCTCTAGAAAGAGTGCAAAGAAGAGTGACCAGAATTATTCCGGGCTTAAAACGCATGTCATATGCAGACAGGCTAAAAGAATTGAATCTGTTCAGTCTTGAACAAAGAAGACTACGTGGCGACCTAATTCAAGCATTCAAAATTCTAAAAGGTATTGACAGTGTCGACCCAAGGGACTTTTTCAGCCTGAAAAAAGAAACAAGGACCAGGGGTCACAAATGGAGTTTAGAAAAAGGGGCATTCAGAACAGAAAATAGGAGACACTTTTTTACACAGAGAATTGTGAGGGTCTGGAATCAACTCCCCAGTAATGTTGTTGAAGCTGACACCCTGGGATCCTTCAAGAAGCTGCTTGATGAGATTTTGGGATCAATAAGCTACTAACAACCAAACGAGCAAGATGGGCCGAATGGCCTCCTCTCGTTTGTAAACTTTCTTATGTTCTTATGTTCTAATACAGAAACGTGGCAGACCAATACAGTACTTTTGGTTCCACGGTGACCAGTGTAAGCCATATCAGAAAAAGGTCATTGAGCCTACACAAACTGCATAAGAATATACACTAAACCTGGTCTTTTGTGTCTTTTATGAAATACCAACTAACAACCTTGATTGGCATATTCACCCTGCTCGCTGAGGCACGATGGGACCCACTAACGACATTGGTGACAGAGACACAATGTTTAAAGAAAGGACAGTATGTGCAGTTACAATTTCAAGATAGCCTGTGGCTCCAGGCATGGAAAAAGGATGGTAAAATGTTTGGTCGTGATAAGGTATGGAAAATATTTGGTAATAATCAAGTGCCAGAGCCCAGATATGTCCAAAAAGGAGGGGACATAATACTACAATGTCCAGGGGACAGATTTGGAAATATTTCATTATGCCAGTATAATAATGAGGAATGGACATTAACAAAGGTCACGACAAACCCAGAGAAATGCACCTACTCGATTACGAACTATGATGATTCAAAGGGAGGTGTCTGGGAATTTAAAGTTTTTTTTAAAGCTGGTGATGAACCACATGATAGGGTTTGCAGATATAAAGTAAAAACCTGGTCTGATAATGATGCCCAAAGGTTTCTGTGGTCTAAGAACCACGAGGGATGGTATGAATCTATTATGTGAACCTCCACAAGAATGGGAAAACCCATATAGTTGGGAAGATGACAATTAATGGCTGGACACCCAAAAAGGTATTTTGAAAAAATCAGACATACAGGATGTCGACACAATATATCAGTATCAATATCCAAATCAAATTAGTAATATTTCAGTTCATAGTCATAACTGTTCATACAAATCACTCAAAAATATAACATTAACATCATGCAAGGAGGACAAACCCAAAGTATGTCCCCCTTCACACCCCCTACATCGGGAAGGTATCATTCTTGGACCAGAACGAAAAACTGTTTTGGATAATGTGAATATAGTATTATCATATGTAATGTATAATTTCACGAATCTAACTTATGTTTGAACAACATTGCAAGCAACATACCAATATCCAGAATTGGCTTCAAAGGGAAATAGGTAGTACAATAAAAGATTACAAAGAGCGAATAGCCAAACGAATGTGTGAAGGTAATGAGAAACGTAGGAAGAGGAGGCTTTTTGATGAAATAGCAGGCTGGTTTGGTGCAGGAAATTCTGTTGCAAACAGCTGGGATATTTATCAAATGTCAAGAGGGCAAGCTTGGATAGCAAGTACTGCTGGAGAAGGAATAGAAAGTTTGGGGAATGGACAAATGTATGTAAGTCAAGGGATTAGACTCCAGGGTACAGCTAATGTATGAGCTAATGGATGGAATAGAGGGAGCCTTGCGCAATTTGACCAAAGCGATAGATTGTAGAATATTTGCGGGTGACCTTTTTTAAAAACAATGAAGGCAGAAATAATGGACATTAGGCTAAGAGTGGTACCTGCACATGCACAGGAGATACTCAGGTTGAGGTTGGCAATGTTCCACCCTGATCAGACTGACCTCCTGGGAGCTAGTTTAGTGTGGCCAAAGGAGCATGGCAAGGAACCATCTGGTCACATAGGGTTCTATCTCTCAATACCATACATGGATCCTAATAACCAGTATAAAGACAGTTTGAAGATTAGACCAGTAGGAGTACTGCACAATGAGACAGTGATAGTTTGGGAAGAGGCTACATGGAAAGTTCAATGAGGGAACTGGAGTGGTGTGGTGCATAAAGCATGCTGATATGAAACAAATAGTCATGTAGTTTGCGGGTGTCCTGCACTCACCGGAATTAATAGAAATATAAGCACTGAATTAGAGGTACACCCACTAGAGGGGTGGAAAAAAACAGTGCAGGTTGGGAAATATCAATGGTGTGTGTTGAGTAACCATACCAGTTTTAAGTATGGAGATTTAACTTGTCAGACTTCTCCAGGATTTTGTTTTGCTCCAACACATGCAGTTCAGATTGGAGATATATATATATATATATATATATATATATATATATATATATATATATATATATATATATACACCTGAACCTGAAGCAGCGGAGTTCCAAATTACCACTTGGTGGGATGACACCTATCTAGATTCATATTCTGTCATTTTTTCTCAAGTGCAGAAATTGGTTAAAATAGCCCTACAACAAGCGAAAGAGAAGCTGCTCAAAGCTAAGGTCGAAGTTGATTTGGCACAATTAACAGCCACCTTATTGAAATGATATGGATGGTCAGGGTAGGCCTTAGGGAACACTTTTTGGGATTATATTGTTTTAATAATACTGTTATTGGTAATAGTATTGATCCTGTGGAATAGCATTCAGTGTTTTTGGTGGAAAAAACAACAGCGACAGTTAGAAAGGACCATTGGCAGATGGGAAACTGTAAACTTACTGGGAGCCACCCTGAATAAGAAATAACACCTGTGTGCAGTTATATTAACTGTATTTACTGTATTTTTCTATGTTTATTTTTAATTTTTTGTATTATTTTTACATATTTTTGTTTTGTTTTGTTTTTGCTTATACATATAGAAACAGCGAAGGCAAGGTAGATACTCCCCCCTTCCCCCCACCCTCCTCCCCCCAAGAGTCCAATTATGTCCCTTGGGTGGGCTGTTATGGTGGGTGGTGGTGGGCGGGGTTGATGTCGGAGCCCCCAAGCCTTCTTTGGTTGAGGGGGCCCCAGATCTCCAAGGTAGTACGGCAACGGTGGCCCGGCTCCCTCTGGTGGCGGAGGCGGTGACGGCGGCCCGGCTCCCTCTGGTGGTGGAGGCGGCCCGGTTCCCTCTAGTGGTGGAGGCGGCGACGGCAGCGGACCCTCGGCAACCCTAGAAAACAAAAAGGAGACACCAGCAGTCCCAAGCGATGAGGAGCAGCAGGCAACCCCAGGCAATGCAAATGTGTCATCCCTGGGCGGTGCAAGGCAGGCATCCTTGGGCCATAGCTCCTCCCTCTCTGGCTCTGGGAGCGGTGGCTCCTCCCTCTCTGGCTCTGGGAGGGGCGGCTCCTCCCTCTCTGGCTCTGGGAGGGGCGGCAGCTCCTCACCCCTCTCTGGCTCTGGGAGCGACGGCAGCTCCTCACCCCTCTCTGGCTCTGGGAGCGACGGCAGCTCCTCACCCCTCTCTGGCTCTGGGAGCGACGGCAGCTCCTCACCCCTCTCTGGCTCTGGGAGCGACGGCAGCTCCTCACCCCTCTCTGGCTCTGGGAGCGACGGCAGCTCCTCACCCCTCTCTGGCTCTGGGAGCGACGGCAGCTCCTCACCCCTCTCTGGCTCTGGGGACGGCAGCTCCTCCTCCCTCTCTGGCTCTCGGGAAGGCGGCTCACCCCTCTTTATTGGAGTGACCGGGGCATCTCCCATGTCTACTGCCAGGTAATTAACCACCATGAGGGCAACCTCTGGGAAGGACGCCTCAAAAATACACAAACCAAAAACTACCAACCTGCTTCCTCAACTCCCTCCTCCCAAATGCAGAGGCAGAGGCCTCCTTTTATGTCAGGTGGCTGGGCGCTGATTGATCATTAATTAAGTTAATCATTTAATCAACTAATCAACCCCAGCCACCTGAACATAATAAACCCAGGCAGGTAGGGGAAATTAACCCCATCCCTGCCAATTTAAAAAATTCCACAAACGAGTATTCTTTTTGTCCTGTACCTGGGACCAGACTCCCTGCATATTTCAATAAACCTAACAACTGATTGAAGAAAACACCACACGCTCACTGTGGCAGGCTGGCGAGTGGATAGAGGCCCAGAGACAGACTGCAGTTCAAAAAAATAACTATTTTATTATAAATAAACACAAAATGAAAGGGCACAAGGGCCAAAACAAAACAATTTAAACACAAAGAAAGACAAAAAGCAAAATTTACAAAAATAACAATCTCCAGGCTGGGCAATGCCTTCACTGGATTCAAGCTCTCCAAACAACCAAAAAAACCAACCTGCTTTCTCAGCTCCCTCCTCCAAATGAGAAGCAGAGGCCTCCTTTTATATCAGGTGGCTGGGCGCTGATTGATCGTTAATCAACCTAATCAACTAATCAACCCCAGCCACCTGAACATAATAAACCCAGGCAGGTAGGGGAAGTTAACCCCATCCCTGCCAATTTAAAGGGCAGAGCTTTGCTCTGCCACACTCACCCTAATACAAACGACAAGGGACTGTTTGTTGGAAAGGACTGTTATTTCTTCACCACCACCTTGGTTATAGTCTGCAAAGTCTGCAAGGGTTGGTCTTCCCTCTTGAACTGACATACTAGAGTAAAACGTGTTACACCATTTCTGATGTTTTTGTTGTGGAAAGTTACAACCCTGTTCCAGTGGGACACTCTGGTCACTTGCTTGTCTCTGGACCTCCATGTATACCTGTTCTGCTCCACCAGAGGGAGCTATCAACTGCTACTTACCTGTGTACCTGTTCTGACAAAAAGTGAGTTTATTTAGTTGACTGTACAGGGCGTGTTTCATGGTGAAACAAAGAATTGTGTAAATGTTGTAAATAAGTTATTCACCTGAGAGCGCTGTGTGTCCGTCGCCGTCTGTCTGCACCAGGAAAACCCATTTGGTGGCAGTGGTGGGATCCGAACAACCGAATTCTCACTTCAGTCGGACCCACGTGAACTCGGCTTCATGGCAGACCTGGATATGCTCGTGAGGGCCTTGATGACGGCAATGGTCGCCTAACAGGAGATGACCCGGGTGCAGCAGGAAACCGACCGGGTGCAACAGCAAAAGCTAGAGGTGGCTCGGCAAGAAGTAGCAGCCCTGAGTACACGACTGGACAACTCAGCGAACCCCCAGGCCAGCATGGGGCCGATCCGGCCCTCTCATGTGTTATAGAAGATGACACGGGAGGGTGACGTTGAGGCCTTCTTACTAGCTTTCGAATGGACGGCCACGCGGGAGGGTTGGCCATCGGAGAAATGGGACAGAATTCTCGACCAGTTCCTGGCAGGAGAAGCTCAAAAGGCCTATCACCACCCTGCAGCCGATGTGGCCAACAACTACGAGCACCTGAAGGCTGAGATCCTAGCCAGGGCAAGGGTGACCCCAGCCATTCGGGCACAGAAATATCATGCCTGGGCCGATGTTCCTGGAGTACTGCCCAGGTCACAAATGTTTGATTTAATTCCTTTGGCCACAAGGTGGCACAAGCCGGAAGCTAAAACGGCTGCTAGAGTAGTGGAGATCCTTGTGATGGATCGGTATCTCCGGGACCTGCCGGCCCCGCTACGGAAGTGGGTCGGGCAAGGGAACCCCAGGAATGTCAAGGAGTTTGTTGACCTCGTGGAGCGGCAACTGGCCGCCAAGGAGCTTTCACGGCAGCCCCAGACCCCGGCATTCAAAAGCCTGAGCCGGTCGTCATGGAAGCCACGGGTTATCCCAACGACTGGTAAGGACCAGGGGTCACAAATGGATATTAGACAAAGGCGTATTCAGAACAGAAAATAGGAGGCACTTTTTTACACAGAGAATCGTGAGGGTCTAGAACCAACTCCCCAGTAATCTTGTTAAAGCGGACACCCTGGGATCCTTCAAGAAGTTGCTTGATGAGATTCTGGGATCAATAATCTACTAACAACCAAATGAGCAAGATGGGCCCAATGCCTCCTCTTGTTTGTAAACTTTCTTATGTTCTTATTACAAAGCGACACAATTCCAAGTTTACTACTCTGCAGAAGAGAACAATTACTGAGGACAACAGGAATGACCAGTTATTTTCCATTATCATAGACCAAGGTCAGGGTGGTACTTCAGGACACTGTCTTTTCTTGCTGTGGGTGAAGACACACGGACAACATGCAGGTAAGGCACAGGTAGATGAGGGCACACATGGACAGACATTTAGCCCATTGTAGCAGGGCAGGAGCCCTGCACATGAAGAGTGGGTTTTGTGTGTATATATTGTAAATAAGTGTATAAATTGTTGTAATTAATTTAATGAAGTACCTGTAATGAAGTGTGTGATTGCCAGCTGTGGATAATCAGCAGGTAGGTGTGTTCCAGCACAGCATCGGGGATAAAGAGGTCCTGTTTGTTCATCTCAGGGCTGCTGCAAAGCCATGGACAACGGGCAAAAGATCGTCCACGCTACCCAGACATGGAGACCTGGCTGCGTAATCCTGATCGCCGTGAGAGTGACCCGGGATCAGAAGCGAAACCACCGACGGTCCTGCTAGTAGTCGGAAGTCGGGGTTTGTTTATGATTGAACAGAAAAGATTAGTTCAGGGATTGTAAATCCCACTAATGTATAGTGAGCGAGGCATATAGAGCAAGACCTCCACGCCGTTGTTACGGCACCTTTATTTTGATAGTTTTTTGTGCTGTTTTATCTGGCATTTTTTTGTACAGCTTGCTATAGCAGTCCTCTGTGCATTACCATTGTTGGTAACGTCACATGGCCATTTGTATTTACTTTCACTTTCTGTTTCTGTTAATAAATCCTGCGCGCCTGTGCAGGTGTTTCAACTTCAATCCCTGTCTTGATCTCCTGCCTGTCACTCAGCAGCGAATGCACACACACAGAAGAAAGACCCTGTTACACCCATACATACAAGAATACGTGAAAGAGCATGAAGCAATATATTTCCAACAATGAAGATGATGAACAAGACCAATAATGGCAACGAGTGCAAGGGATAATGAGAATGCAGGGTAAGTGTATGGGAAGTGGTTGTGCATTGTCAATGTTTTTTGTTGCATATGTGACTTTTGAGCTGATAAGGGAATGGTCACAACCCCCTTGAAGTTGTACAAAGAGCATTTCAATGTAAAGTGGAGCAATGAAAAAAAGAAGCCAAGTTAGAAGCAACAATTTTGTGAATGTTGGGCCCCAGCATCTTTCCAATTGTGCCTATTTGCTTGATGTTTGACAAGGTTGCCCTAATCGCTTCTCCTAACTTGGGCTTTTGTGTTTGATATCACCACTTTAAACGGCTGTTGCGTTTTTCTAACTTGTTTTTTTACATTGACAATTACATTTATTCTTTTTACTTGTTTTTATTGTTACGTTTAATAAAACATGAAATTCTCCAAAAGTGTCCTTTAGTTTGCATTGTTCAGATTGATCAACTTTACCAGCAATACTGAAATCTCTCTACTTTGAGCATTATTATTGAAAAGTATTTAAGCATTTGAAATTGAAATATTTAAGCTTTCCCATGATTTTAAATTCAAATGCAAATTTTTGTATTTCAAAATATAGAAATACCAAGTTAAATTCAAATAGTTCAGTAGATTGCATTTAAATTATTAATATTTATTTTTTAGCAGACATCCTTATCAAGGGAGCTTGTCACAATTAAATCATGTTCAACCAGTGTTAAGCTGTGCTTGAAGCTGTTGTCCTGTGAGCTGCCTATCACGCAAGCTGTTGACTCTCAGAAATTTGTCTTCTGATTCTGTTGTGACTTTGGCTCTGCCAGACCTCTTCCTATCAGAGTTTCCTTCAGTTTCCAAGTGCCTTTTGATGGTGTAGGAAACTATACTCACTGACACCTCGGCTTTCTTTGCAGTTTCTCTAAAGGAAAAAACTACACTTTTAAGGGTTATAATGGTCTGTCTGTCTTCCTTTAATTGCCTTTTTCTCGCCATTATAATAGCAATATACTACTTCCTGCAGTACAATACTGTCCAAATAATGCTTAAGAGGGTGTAGTAACACAGTCTGTTCCAATACTGCTTTTATACAGACAGATGGTTTCTAAGTAATCAACAAAAGTTGGGACACCTGTAGGAATTGTTAGCATCAACTTTCAAGGCTTAATTTACTTCCATTGCTGCAGAACAGCTGTAAGTTGTTAACCCATTACTTGTTCCCGGAAAAAGGCCTTTTTGTATAACTCTGAAATGTACATTAATTTTTTTGACCTCTTGCAGTTTACTGCTTACCTTCGTACCATTTCAGGTTATGACCAGTAGTGTATATATTTGGAAGGGAGGTGAAAATTATAGTTATAGCTAAAATATTAAACATTTATGTATTGTAAGAAAATTCAAACTGTCCACCTCAACTAATTGCATTTTACAATTAATTGCAATTTCATAGTGGTGTTAAAAGTATGTGCATTGTAAGTCTTAATCTAAAATATAATGCTCTATCAAGCAAATAACACCATCAATACATCAGCAATATAATACAGAAAAGAGGTAAAAAAAAAGTGGAGAAAGAAAAAAGGTTGACTAAAATTAGTGTTTAAGTTAAGTGGTGTCGAGACACAGCAAATGCAGTGACTTTGGCTGAATCTGTCTATGAGCCCAACAATTTAAACAGTACCTGCTTTTTCAATTACAGAATGGCGAAGCCACAGGAGTCAGCCAGTGTTAAATGGAAGATTAAAAGCAGCATACAATGGTCACCCTCAGGGTATTTATGTGTTTGTCCATTCTAAATTATATTTATACATTTAATTAAAGACACAACTGCAGCCAGCTTTATATGAGAAATATTGAATGCTTACTCAGCTTCATGCAGCATTGACGTAATTTACACTAAGACCATAACTTACAGTGGCTCTCAAAAGTGTTCACCCCCTTGGACTTTTCCACATTTTATTGGATTTAATTAGGAGTTTTTGCCACTGATCAACACAAAAAAAGCCCATAATGTCAAAGTGAAAAATAAAATCTACAAATTGTTCTAAATTCATTACAAATATAAAACAGAAAATAATTGATTGCAGAAGTATCTAAATAAGCTCTGGTGCAATCTTTAGAAGTCACATAATTAGTTGAATGGAGTCCATCTGTGTGCAATTAAGGTGTTTCACATGATTTCAGGTTAAATATACCTGTCTCTGGCAGGTCCTACAGTTGGTTAGTATATTTCCTAACAAAAACTACATCATGAAGATGAAGGAACATTCAAAGCAAATCTGGAATAAGGTTCTTCAAAAGCACCAATCGGGGGTAGGATACAAGAACATTTCCAAGGCACTGAATATCCCTCGGAGCACAGTAAAGTCCATTATTGAGAAATGGAGAGAATATGACACAACTGTGAATCTGTCTAGAACAGGCCGTCCTCAAAAACTGAGTATCCGGGTGAGAAGGGCACTAGTCAGGGAGGCCACCAAGAGGCCTATGGCAACACTCACATCAAATCTCGACTAGAGTTTGCCAGAATTCATGTCGGAGACTCTGAGACCAAGTGGAAGAAGATTCTATGGTCTGATGAAACCAAAATAGAGCTTTTTGGCCTTAATGCTAAGAGCTATGTTTGGCGCAAGCCTAACACCGCACATCATCCTGAGAACACCATCCCTACCGTGAAGCATAGTGGTGGCAGCATCATGCTATGGGGATGCTTCTCTGCGTCAGGGCCTGGAAAGATCATGAAGATAGGGCAAAAATGATGCAGCAAAGTACAGAGAAATCCTGGAGAAAACCTGCTGAAGTCTGCAAGAGACCTGGGACTTGGGACAAGATTCAACTACCAGCAGGACAATGACCCCAAACATACTGCCAAAGCCACACTGGAGTTGCTTAAAAAGAAAAAGGTCAATGTCCTGGAGTGGCCCAGTCAAAGCCCGGACCTCAAAATTGCTGTTCACCAAAGGTCCCCACCCAACCTGACGGAGCTTGAGCAATTTTGCAAAGAAGAATGAGCAAAAATTGCAGTGTCCAGATGTGTAACACAATAAAATACAGAAAAAGTCCAAGGGGGTGAATACTTTTGAGAGCCACTGTATGCTAATCAATTAGGCTCATAAAGTATTCTGAAAGAAATATAATTGAGAAAATATAACTTATTGGCACACAACATTTTTGGAAGCATTATATCTGTCAATACTGTTGTTAGAAAAGGTCAATACAATATTGTTGTATACCACGTATTGTAAGAATTGAACGTTGTGCATTTAACATACATTACTACTAGTTATAAGAAACAAAACAAAAATGTCTTTTATTTTTGTGTAATATGCTACAAATTAACAGATATCCTTTATTTTCTATTAAAAGCCTTTGTAATAGAACAAAAACAAAAAAGGTATTCTTTCTGAATACTTTTTTTTTATACATCTCAAAACTGATAGGGTCATGTGGCAAAGCGTAAGCCTTGCACAATGAAATATGTAGTTTATTGTATGTTTGTGTTGATTGTTAATATTGATTTAATTGTTTATCTGCTGTGGCGCTCCGCTGGAGACGATTACCCGTCTGCTTGGAGCAGCAGCTGAAAGCAATCAGCTGTTCCAGCAGGCGGGTGGGCGTGTCAACGGAGTGTCAGTATAAAACCAAGGCGACCGCTGTGATCGGGGCTGTTGCAAGGCCTGTCGTTTTCACGGCACCTTTTGATTTATAGTTTGTGGTATTGTGTTTTATTTTGCACTTTTTGTACAGTTTGCTGTATTAGTCCTCTATGCGTTACCATCGCTGATAACGTCATATGACCGCCTTTATTTTACTTTCGTTTTCTGTTTGTTTGTGTTAATAAATCCTGCGCGCCTGTGCCAGCGTTTCAACATCAACACCTCGTCTGTCTCTCTGTATGCTTGAACAGCGGCGACCCACACGCGTGACACGAGTAAGACCCTGTCACAAGTCATTTTATGTGAAGTCACCTAGCAAGTACATACATAGCTCTATTAAATGTTTTAGTTTACATTTAGCCACTTTACACCAAGATTTAAAAATATAATTGAGTTAAAATGATTTTATTTGCATCTACAAGGAAAACTGTAGATCCTATCTACCTGACAAAGAAGTAGATGAGGTGGAGGCGAGATTCCGCCAAAGCTTTTCAATATAATCACTCCTCAACTCTATACAATTGTTCCATTACTGAGGATATCCAAGCAGCTAGTGGCTGTGTCTGGCTGGAGGGGGATTAAGGATTGGTATGCTTTTCTGCTGGGATATCCTCAACAAATCCAAAGCTGAGAAATTGTACATTTGAGGAGGGATTATACTGAAAAGCAGTTTTATGAAATCAGGTCAGTATTAGAACATAAGAACATAAGAAAGTTTACAAACGAGAGGAGGCCATTCGGCCCATCTTGCTCGTTTGGTTGTTAGTAGCTTATTGATCCCAAAATCTCATCAAGCAGCTTCTTGAAGGATCCCAGGGTGTCAGCTTCAACAACATTACTGGGGAGTTGATTCCAGACCCTCACAATTCTCTGTGTAAAAAAGTGTCTCCTATTTTCTGTTTTGAATGCCCCTTTTTCTAAACTCCATTTGTGACCCCTGGTCCTTGTTTCTTTTTTCAGGCTGAAAAAGTCCCTTGGGTCGACACTGTCAATACCTTTTAGAATTTTGAATGCTTGAATTAGGTCGCCACGTAGTCTTCTTTGTTCAAGACTGAACAGATTCAATTCTTTTAGCCTGTCTGCATATGACATGCGTTTTAAGCCCGGAATAATTCTGGTCACTCTTCTTTGCACTCTTTCTAGAGCAGCAATATCTTTTTTATAGCGAGGTGACCAGAACTGCACACAATATTCAAGATGAGGTCTTACAAGTGCATTGTACAGTTTTAACATTACTTCCCTTGATTTAAATTCAACACTTTTCACAATGTATCCGAGCATCTTGTTAGCCTTTTTTATAGCTTCCCCACATTGCCTAGATGAAGACATTTCTGAGTCAACAAAAACTCCTAGGTCTTTTTCATAGATTCCTTCTCCAATTTCAATATCTCCCATATGATATTTATAATGTACATTTTTATTTCCTGCGTGCAGTACCTTACACTTTTCTCTATTAAATGTCATTTGCCATGTGTCTGCCCAGTTCTGAATCTTGTCTAGATCATTTTGAATGACCTTTGCTGCTGCAACAGTGTTTGCCACTCCTCCTACTTTTGTGTCGTCTGCAAATTTAACAAGTTTGCTTACTATACCAGAATCTAAATCATTAATGTAGATTAGGAATAGCAGAGGACCTAATACTGATCCCTGTGGTACACCGCTGGTTACCACACTCCATTCTGAGGTTTTTCCTCTAATCAGTACTTTCTGTTTTCTACATGTTAACCACTCCCTAATCCATGTACATGTGTTTCCTTGAATCCCAACTGCGTTCAGTTTGAGAATTAATCTTTTGTGCGGGACTTTGTCAAAAGCTTTCTGGAAATCTAAATAAACCATGTCATATGCTTTGCAATTATCCATTATGGATGTTGCATCCTCAAAAAAATCAAGCAAGTTAGTTAGGCACGATCTCCCTTTCCTAAAACCATGTTGACTGTCTCCCAGTACCCTGTTACCATATAGGTAATTTTCCATTTTGGATCTTATTATAGTTTCCATAAGTTTGCATATAATAGAAGTCAGGCTTACTGGTCTGTAGTTACCTGGTTCAGTTTTGTTTCCCTTTTTGTGGATCGGTATTACGTTTGCAATTTTCCAGTCTGTCGGTACCACCCCTGTGTCAAGAGACTGCTGCATGATCTTGGTTAGCGGTTTGTAAATTACTTCTTTCATTTCTTTGAGTACTACTGGGAGGATCTCATCCGGCCCAGGGGATTTGTTTATTTTAAGAGCTCCTAGTCCCTTTAACACTTCTGCCTCAGTTATGCTAAAGTTATTTAAAACTGGATAGGAACTGGATGACATGTGGGGCATGTTGTCAGTATCTTCCTTTGTAAAAACTTGTGAAAAGTAATCATTTAACATATTTGCTATTTTTTTTTTTCTTCCTCTACGATTTTGCCATTTGTATCTCTTAAACATTTAATCTCCTCTTTGAATGTTCTCTTGCTGTTGTAATATTGGAAAAACATTTTGGAATTGGTTTTAGCTCCCTTAGCAATGTTCATTTCTATTTCTCTCTTGGCCTTTCTAACTTCCTTTTTGACTTGCGTTTGCAGTTCTGTGTACTCTTTCTGCATACTTTCTTTTTGGTCCTTTTTTAATGCTCTGTAAAGTGCCTTTTTTCGCTGAATATTTTTTTTAATTGATCTATTAAACCATTTTGGCAATTTAGTTTTACATTTAGATTTGTCTACTTTAGGGATGTAATTGTTTTGCGCCTCTAGTACTACATTTTTGAAGAACAACCATCCTTCTTCTGTGGGTGTTTTCTCTATTTTACTCCAATCTACTTCTGTTAGTCTCTGTTTCATACCTTCATAGTTTGCTTTTCTAAAATTGTAAACCTTAACTTTAGTCTTTACTTTTGGGGATTTAAAAAACACTTCAAATGAGACCATGTTATGGTCTGAGTTTGCCAGTGGTTCTCTGACCTCTGTTTTAGTTATTCTATCTTCGTTATTTGAAAAGACTAAATCAAGGCATGCCTCCCCTCTAGTCGGTGCCTTGACAAATTGTGTTAGGAAGCAGTCATTTGTCATTTCCACCATTTCTATTTCATCCTTCGTGCTACCCACCGGGTTTTCCCATTTTATTTGGGGGAAGTTGAAATCCCCCATTAGTATGGCTTCTCCTTTGCTACACACATTTCTAATGTCATTGTATAACAGATTATTGTGCTCACCGTCTGAATCTGGCGGTCTATAGCATGCTCCTATTATTATGCCCTTTTGAATTTTTGTCTGTTATTCTGACCCATATTGATTCGGTTTTATTTTCTTTGTCCAGGTTTAACACCTGGGCTTCAAGACTGTTTCTTATGTATAGCGCTACCCCTCCTCCTCTTCTGTCCTGCCTGTCTTTCCTATACAGTGTATACCCACAAATATTATATTCGTCCCCATCACTCTCAGATAACCACGTTTCTGTAACACCTATCACATCATAGTTACCTGTTAGTGCAGTAGCTTCAAGTTCTAAAATTTTGTTTCTGATACTTCTAGCATTTAGATAAATACATTTAATGGTTGTCTTACCTGAGTTGTTGTTCTTGTTTTGATGCGGTCTCCCTTCTGTTTTTTTGTTGATTTCTCCCCCCTTCCTTTCTAGTTTAAATGCTTCCGAACCTGCTCGAGGATCTTTTCTCCGAGTAGACTAGTTCCCTTGTTATTTAAATGCAGTCCATCCCGTCTATACAGATAGTCCTCGTTGTAGAATGTGGTCCAATGATCAAGATAGGTGAAGCCTTCCCGTGTGCACCACGTCTTCAGCCATGCGTTTTGATTAATTATTTCCAGCTGTCCATATGGTCCTTTGCAAGGTGCGGGTAGTATACCAGAAAATACCACAGTTTTGGTCTTGTCTTTTAATTTCCTTCCTAGCTCTCTGAATTTGTTTTGCAGGGATTTTGGTCTGTCTCTTCCAATGTTGTTTGTACCGATGTGGACGACTACTACCGGGTCGTCTCCTGTTCGTTCTAGGAGCCTGTCCACGTTCTCAGTGATGTGCTTGACCGAGGCTCCCGGAAGGCAGCACACTGTTGTAGTAAGGGGGGCCAAACTGCGAACTGAACTTGCTGTGTTTCTCAATATGGAGTCCCCAACAATCATGACCTCCCTTCTTTTTGCTGTCTGGTCACCACTGTCAATGGGGTCCTGGATGTTGTTCCTTTCATTCTCTTGTTGTTGGTTCTGCTCATCACAATTCTGAAGTGACTCAAATCTGTTGGTTGTTTTGATTTCTGGTGGTTGTGTTTGACGAAGTTTCTTTTTTTCCCTGCTTCTGCCTACCTGAACCCAGCTGTTCTGACCTTCTATCTCCCTGGTGGCTTTCAGTCTGTTAGGGGTGATGCAGACTTCCATGAATTGTGGGTGTGCCAGTTCCTCAATATCCTGTTGCTGTCTCACTTCTTCCAGCTCCATTTCTAGCATGCTTACTAGTTTATGCAAATCCTGGATCGCGCGGCACTTTACGCACACTTGGTTTAGCTCCGCTGGGTTTTCTCGGATTTCCCACATCAAGCAGGTGTCACAGATTACAGGCTTGAAGACCATGTTGAGGTTTTTTTTTTTTGAAGTTTAGTTTCTTCTGCAACTGTCAACCTGCTTTCAAACTGCTTCGAAACTGCTCTGTACTTTTCCACGCCTGTACTTCTCCCACTCGCTGTCGCTGGGAAGACTGCCTCGTTTAACTGCGTTGTTCTGCTGTGCTGTTGGCTCCTCCCCTCGCCCGTGTCTCAAAACGGCGCTGAATTTGAATCAGCTGCTCCGAGTTTCAGCTTGTTTGTTATCAGAAAAACACACGCGGCTGTTTGACTTTGAGCTGCTGCTGTGTTTCCCCAATGTCCTCTGTTTTCTGATTAAAGCAATTCAAGATGCAATTTCTCCTTTCTGCTTCGAAACTGCTCTGTACTTTTCCACGCCTGTACTTCTCCCACTCGCTGTCGCTTCTACTCCCTTTTACTCTAAGTATTGCGTAAAAGGTGTTTATAACTTTAAAACGATAACACTCATATACTCATAATTGCAAAAGCAAGTTTGGGAATCAAACTTTTTATAAAAGTATGCTGGAACATCATGGGAAATTATATTCCAGTGTAGTTTCTTTTATTTGTATATTTAGTTGGCATTGCTTAAGGTGACTTGACAAAAGATGGCCCCACAGTCATTTGGCTTGCTTCTTTCCAATCTTTACATTTTGGCACTACAATAATTGGAAGGAAAACCAAAGGATGTACACATAATTGTAAACAATTATGGAAACAGTGATAGAAAAGGGTATAAAAGGCAAACAAAACTGGAATGCCACCATGTGACAGAAAGACAATGATTCTTTGTGGTAAATCCTCCCAACCTGTGAGGGCGCTAAGTAACGGGAACAGAGTACCACCGGACTGTTTGGCCAGAGAATTTATTCCTAGGGTTAAAAGGAGGTTGGTCATCTAGAAAGGGGGCGGTGCTTCGGTGCACTAACTCATCGATCCGTAAGGGAAATGATGTGGCAGGCGCGGATTGGAGGAGTGGCTGCAATCGTTTACCAAGGTGTCATGCATGATGATACAAATAGAGATCAAAGCAACATAATCTGTTACCTCAGTTATGGTTAAGGAATGACCCGGAAGGACCAGTGTTGTGAAAGAGAATCGTGAGCGTTTGTTTGGTTTCTCTTTGTAATTGTTTAGGCGGCTAACACAATCTGGAGCTGTCACCAAAGGCCAGCACCAACCCAAACAACTTCACTGCACTTTGTTTTCATTCAGGACTGTATATTCACTATAAGCACTATAGAACGCACTGTGAACTTGTGTTTGTGTTTGTGTTACGTGTTACATGGGGGTAAATAAGAATGGGACTGTTTATTATTTGGGAACCAACCGTAGATTTAAACAGAGCAATACAAACCGCTGTACTGCCTGTTAACATTGTCTATTATTACTGTTGTTATGTCATCAGGCAATTGGATTACAAACCATTAACCCTTTGCGATCCATTTATTCATGTCAGGTCCAATTGATTTTCATGCGCTGTTTGTTTTACACATGCTGTTTAAATTATTATTTTTTTTTTTTGCAGATGAAAACCGGTTTAAAGGGCATTGCAATGCTAAGCGACATCAGTACTACATCTCCAGCCAAGCCCCACCCAGTGTTCGCTGTATTTTTCACATACCTCTTTATAGATGTGCATACTGATAAATCCTCTCCTGACCACTCCTCAATAATGCGATCCAAGTAATTATTTTATTATTAAAACATCTCAAAAAAGCTCTGCAAATTTACGTGATATTCTTTGAGTGCTGGATGCGGAAGCAGCTACCTCCTTTGTTTATGTCTGCTTATCTGTTTATGTGTGGTGCAACTGCTAGGGCTATTGCTCACACGCCCCTTTTTTCCTTTTTTTTACGTTTCATTCAGCTCCTATTGGTCTCACTCGTCCACTGAATGGTTTTCTTTTTTTCGAAGAAAAAAATGACTAGAGACCTGTGCTTTACATCTTTTCGATGGGGGTATGTGGTAGTGTGCCCTGCCTATTTGTGTATTATCTGTTGTGTGTGATGTTAATGTTGGTGTATATATATTGGTGCACAGGATACAATGTGAGATATTTAGCAAAGTGTTGTTAAAATATATAGTTGTATTTAGGCACAGGGATTGCACAATCACTTCACATGTAGATAAAATGTGTATTAATATGTGAGCACGGGGAATGCACAAATTAGTGAATAATGAATTAGTAATTGAATCCTAGCACAGCTATATAAGTAGTTACACAATTCATTCACTCGGGGTTATGTGTTCGTGAGTGGAGAATGGGAGAGAGATGAGAGAAAATAAGATAAAAATAAGGTAAAAACAATAACAGATACTACTCGCGCGAGTTTAATGTTCGTCCACTGTGTTTGTCTGTCTGTTTTGGCCACAGCACCATTTTCTTTTGTGTCAGCGTTTTGTGTTTTTGTTCAAACCTTTTATTGAACACCGCAAGCAGCGCTTTCTTTCATTTCAATCGCAGTGCTGTGTATATTTGTTGCGGGTGCACCGAAAAAATGAGGCTCTGCGGTTCCCTCGGGTCTGCCCCTGAAAGACAAAATCACGAGCTAGCAGCTTAGCTCCAGGACCGAGAACTGTCAGAAAAATAAATAAACCAAAGAGAAGAAAATAAAAGAATATCACTAGAGGGGAAACCTTGGGCATAAAATAAAACTGGACACCTGTGCGGGATATAATATGGGTTATGCGCACAAGTGCTTAAAATGTATATTTGTGTTTAGGCACAAGGATTGCACAGCATTTCACGTGCAGGTAAAACATAATAATATGTGAACACGGGAAATTGCACTAGATTAATTCACATGCAGTTGTACCGAGACACCAACGTATTTTATTGATAGGTAACTTGTGCCTTTAACGTGATCAATTCACATGCAGTTGTACCGAGACACTAACTGAGGTTGAGCTCCAGCTAGCATCGTCGACGTGTGGTTGCGTCGACCAAAACGTGTGAAAGCCACAAAAGCCAAGCATGTTTCGCTTACTCGGGGGTTGTGTGTTCAGGGCGAAGGAATGGATGTGGAGAAGGAGAATTAAAATAATAGTAAGTTTAGTATTCGTCCCTGTGTGTCAGTGTCTGTTTCATTTAGTGATTGTACGTTTTGTTTATCTATTTATTTTGGTTACCAGTGCCATGTCCTGTGTTTCGTTTAGTTCAACCTTATATTTTCTGTTTGTTCATTTATTAAATGCTGAGCTCAAGCAAACGCTAAGCTTCACCAAAACTCCATGTCTCTGTGTGTTGTCTCGCTTCTTCCTGGTCTGTGACATCACCACGCACCTGCGCACTGCGACCGTCCTGTCACTGGTCTTCAAGCCAGTAATCTGTGACACCTGCATGATGTGGGAAATCCGAGAAAACCCAGCAGATCTAAACCAAGTATGTGTAAAGTGCCGCACGATCCAGGACTTGCATACACTACTAAATGTGCTAGAAATGGAGCTGGAAGAAATAAGACAGCAACAGGATCTTGAATAGCTGGCACACCCACAATTCATGGAAGTCTGCATTACCCCTAAGGGAGGTCATGATGTGTTTCCTGATTGAGGTAGACCTTTGGTTCACTCCAGTCACTAACCATCCCCTTCCTACAACAGTGTGCTGCCTTCCAGGAGCCTTTGTCTCGCACATCACTGAGAATGTGGACAGGCTCCTATAATGAAGATGACCCGGTAGTAGTCGTCCACACTGGTACAAACAACATTGGAAGAGACAGACCAAACTACTCGCAAAACAAATTCAGAGATCTAAGAAGGATATTAATAGACAAAAACTGGTATTTTCTGAGATACTGTCGGCACCTTGCAAAGAAACATATGGACAGCTGAAAAAACTAATCTAAATGCATGGCTGAAGACGTGGTGCACACAGGAAGGCTTCACCTATCTTGAACATTAGACCATATTCTTCAACAAGGACTATCCATATAGGCAGGACAGACTGCACTTAAATAAAAAAGGAACCAATCTACTCAGAAAAAGGATACTCGAGGTTCAGAATCATTTAAACTAGAAAGAAAAGGGGGAGAAATCAGCTAAAAAACAGAAGGTCAATAACTCAGGTAAGATAGTGTGGCAAAGTGGCTGCTGATTATTAACAGGTGCAGAGTTGATGCAGTGCAGGAATAAAACAGACAGAGATTTGTAATCCGGTATGGAAAAGTGTGTTTAATTGTATGTAATCCTGGCCTGGCGACCAAATAGTAAGCTCCGCTTATACACAGCGATGTGTAAAACACAGTAGACAGTAACAGGGATTGCAGCCCTAAACAATAAACACAGTTATCTCTCCCACAGTATACAAACGTGGTCCCCAGTCCTGGGTGCGCGCTGTAGTGCTCGTGGTGGGTGATACAGTTTAGAGAGTGAGAAATAATGAAGTGCTGTTCCGGGTTTTACTGCTGGCCCTTAGCGACAACTCCGGAACATGTTATCCATCTGTGAACACACAAGTAACAATTATAGACAAGACAAACAAAACAAACACTCATAATATTGTACTATATACTGCACGAGTCCTTCTGTGTTATATTTCATAACCAAAACAAAGGAACAGATTACGAGTCTCCAACCCCCTTATATGCTAGTACGCATGACCCCTTGGTAAACGATTGCAGCTGCTTTTACAATCTGTGGCTGCTACATTGTTTCCCATCCGGGTCAATACGTTCTGGCAACGGAGTCTCGCCTTCTTCCAGACTGACTGACTTCCCGACACTGGAAATGAACTGTCAACCAGCCTGTCCAAAGGACCATACCTTTGCTACGTTGAACCCTCACAGATCGGGAGAGAGATTTACAACCAAGATTCATTATATTTCTGTGAAAGATAGCAATTAAATGTATTTATCTAAATGCTAGAAGTCTCAAAAACAAAATGTCAGGACTTGAAGCTACTGCACTAACAAGTAACAAGAGAGTGATGGAGACGAATATAGTATTAGTGGGTATTCACCGTATAGGAAAGACAGGCAGGACAGAAGAGGCGGAGGGGTAGCACTATACATAAGAAACAGTCTTGAAGCCCAGGTGTTAAATCTGGACAAAGAAAACAACGGTGAATCAATATGGGTCAGAATAATGGACAAAAATTCAAAGGGCATAATAATAGGAGCATGCTATAGACTGCTAAATTCAGATGCTGAGCAAAATAAGCTGTTATGCAATGACATTAGAAGGAGAAGCCATACCAATGGTGGATTTCAACTTCCCCCATATAAAATGGGAAAACCTGGTGGGGAACACAACGGATGAAATTAAAATGTGGAAATGACAAATGACTGCTTCCTAATGCAATTTGTCAAGGCACTGACTAGAGGGGAGGCATTCCTTGATTTAGTCTTTTCAAATAACAAAGACAGAATAACTAAAACAGATGTCAGAGAACCACTGGCAAACTTAGACCACAACATGGTCTCATTTGAAGTGGTTTTTAAAATCCAAAAAGTAATGAGTAAACCTCAGGTTTACAATTTTAGAAAGGCAAACTATGTAGTACTAGAGGCGCAGAACAATTACATCCCAAAAGGAGACAAATCTAAATCTAAAACAAAATTGCCAAAATGATTTAATAGATCAATTTAAAAAAAAATTCAGCAAAAAAACACTTTACAGAGCGTTTAAAAGGGACCAAAAACAAAGTACTCAGAAAGAGTTCTCGCAACTGCAAAAGCAAGTCAAAAAGGAAGTTAGAAAGGCCGGAGAGACAGAGAAATTAACATTGCTAAGGGAGCTAAAAACAAATCAAAATGTTTTTCCAATATTAAAACAGCAAGAGAACATTCAAATAGGACGTTAAATGTCTGAGAGATACAAATGGCAAAATCATAAATAAAGAAAAAAAAAAGCAAATATATTAAATGATTACTTTTCACAAGTTTATACAAAGGAAGATATGGACAACATGCACCACATGTCAACCTGTTCCTATCCAGTTTTAAATAACTTTAGCATAACAGATACAGAAGTGTTAAAGGGACTAGAGCTCTTAAAATAAACAAATCCCCTGGGCCAAATGAGATCCTCCCAAAAGTACTCAAAGAAATGAAAGAAGTTATTTACATACCGCTAACCAAGATCATGCAGCAGTCTCTTGACACAGGTGTTGTACCAACAAAGACTGGAGAATTTAAAACGTAATACCAATCCACAAAAAGGGAATCAAAACCAAACCAGGTAACTACAGACCAATAAGCCTGACCGTTGGGATTCAAGGAAACACATGTACATGGATTAGGGAGTGGTTAACATGTAGAAAACAGAAAGTACTGATTAGAGGAAAAACCTCAGAATGGAGTGTGGTAACCAGTGATGTACCACAGGGATCAGTATTAGGTCCTCTGCTATTCCTAATCTACATTAATGAGTTATATTCTGGTACAGTAAGCAAACTTGTTAAATTTGCAGATGACACAAATATAGGAGGAGTGGCAAACACTGTTGCAGCAGCAAAGGTCATTCAAAATGATCTAGACAAGATTCGGAACTGGGCAGACACATGGCAAATGACATTTCATAGAGAAAAGTGTATGGTACTGCACGCAGGCAATAAAAATGTGCATTATAAATATCATATGGGAGATAATGAAATTGAAGAAGGAATCTATGAAAAAAACATAGGAGTTTATGTTGACTCAGAAATGTCTTCATCTAACAATATGGGTAAGCTACAAAAAGGCCAAAAAGATGCTTGGATATATCTGAAGTGTTGAATTTAAATCAAGAGAAGTAATGTTAAAACTGTACAATACATTAGTAAGACCTCATCTTGAATATTGTGTTCAGTTCTGGTCACCTTGCTACAAAAAGGATATTGCTGCTCTAGAAAGAGTGCAAAGAAGAGTGACCAGAATTATTCCGGGTTTAAAAGGCATGTCATATGGAGACAGGCTAAAAGAATTGAATCTGTTCTGTCTTGAACAAAGAAGACTATGCAGTGACCTGATTCAAATATTCAGAATTCTAAAAGGTATTGACAATGTCGACCCAAGGGACTTTTTTGACCTGAAAAAAGAAACAAGGACCAGGGGTCACAAATGGAGATTAGACAAAGAGGCATTCAGAACAGAAAATAGGAGGCACTTCTTTACACAGACAATTGTGAGGGTCTAGAACCAACTCCCCAGTAATCTTGTTAAAGCGGACACCCTGGGATCCTTAAAGAAGCTGCTTGATAAGATTTTGGGATCAATAAGCTACTAACAACCAAATGAGCAAGATGGGCCGAATGGCCTTATTATTTTACCATGATTTCTACCATTACTATTATTCCATTTGCTAGCTATTCACTTAGAATTTTCTCTCTGACTTTATTCAATTAATTTATTATTTTTATTTATTTGACATTTTTGCAATTAACAATTTATTTTTATTTATTTTGTATATGAATGTTCGCAATGACATATTATTTAATGCATTATGTAATTGCTTTAGCAACAATTGGTAGTCATGACAATAAAGCACCATTGAATTTAATTGAAATTGAATTGATTAGCAACTGTTGCCTCACTGTGACATATGTAAGGGAAAATCAATGCTTTTTACTACATTTCTTGCCTTTAGTTGGAGTTTTTCTAATATTTTATTCAGACCTACCTTAATATTTTCTGCAACTGGTTTCAGAATAGACTGCCAACGTTAAATAACACTATGTAACACAATTTTTGTTCCTGGGTAGTAAGTGTTATTTCCTAATTGCTTATGCCTCAAAAGTATAGAAAATGGCTATTTTCCCCACAAACTTTGCTTTTATGACCAGGACAGTGATATTTCAAAATATCACTATTTCCAATGGTAAAATGGGCAAATGTGTGTCTTTTCGTTCACATAAAGTCAGAAAAAAACAACATACAAAAGATACAAAAGATTTAGATGTGAGTAGTTTTTCGAGATATACAATTATACTTTTTTTGTTACACAGTGTAATGAATGTTAGCTGCTGCATTAAGTTTTTGTGTGTGATCTCCTCCACTAGCCTTCTCGTGGCTCGTAGCTCTTCATAGTCTGCACTTTCAAAATCTGATATAGCTTCCTGAAAGACATCTCTCTCAGTGGGACTGTGTCACAAAGAAGGCCGGAGTGGGTGACGTCAGGCCAGAGCCAGGAAATAAATAAACAAAAAGAGAGGTGGAGTTTGGTGGAGCTGAGCAAATGGCTTCGCTCAGCATTTAATGAGTGAACAGAACAGACAGACAGAAAATAAACGGTTGTAACAAACACAAAAACAAGGACACAGCACATTCGCCAAAACAAAAGAGATAAACAAAACGGACTAACACTACACAAATCACGGTGAGTAGATATTTTAAATATGATTATTCTTATCACAATTATTACCTCCGTCTCCAATCCCATTCGCCACTCGCTTTTATGCAGCTGTACCGAGACTCGACTGCTAATCAATAATTCAATTGGTGTCGCGGTACAACTGCATGTGAATTAATAAAGTACAATTCCCTGTGCTCACATATTACATTTTACTTGCACGTGAAGTGCTGTGGAACCCTCGTGCCTAAATACAAATATACATTTTAAACACTCTTGTTACACAGACCCATTTATATCCCGTGTACCAATGACTATACACCAATATTTAACACACCACACGCATCATATAACAGAAAATACATACAGGGGCAGGCACTTCGTCACAGACTGATATGCTGATAAAAAGCTCCCAGAATTCCATGGTCAATTCTAGGTGTAACTGACTGTCAAATGTTTAGGTTTCCAGAATCGCTCATTTGACCAACTGAGTGTAGACCACTCTCCTTACAGAACTGCTTCAACTCAGTGACATTTGAGGGCTTTCTTGCATGGACAACTCGCTTCAGATCCTGCCACAACATTTTGATGGGGTTTAGGTCCGGACCTTGACTAGGCCATTCTAAAATGCAGAATTTCCTCTTCTGCAGCCATTCTTTTGTAGATCTGCTTGTATGTTTTGGATCATTGTCTTGCTGCATGACCCACTTTCGGTTCAGCTTCAGGCCTGATATTCTCCTCTAGAATCTTCTGATACAATGCAGAATTCATGATTGTGTCAATGATTGTAAGCCGTCCAGGACCTGGGGCAGAAAGGAGCCCCAAACCATCACACTCCCACCACCATGCTTCAAAATTCTAAAAGGTATTGACAATGTCGACCCAAGGGACTTTTTCAGCCTGAAAAAGGACCAGGGGTCACAAATGGAGATTAGACAAAGGGGCATTCAGAACAGAAAATGGGAGGCACTTTTTTACACAGAGAGTCGTGAGGATCTGGAATCAACTCCCCAGTAATTTTGTTGAAGCTGACACCCTGGGATCCTTCAAGAAGCTGCTTGATGAGATTCTGGGGTCAATAAGCTACTAGCAACCAAACGAGCAAGATGGGCCGAATGGCCTCCTCTCGTCTGTAAACTTTCTTATGCTTGACGGTTGAGATGAGGTTCTTCTGTTCGAACGCAGTGTTTGGTTTTCGCCAAACATAATGTTTCTCATTGAGGCCAAAAAGTTCAACCTTTGACTCGTCTGTCCAGGGAACATTGTTCCAGAAGTTTTGTGGATCGTCTATGTGCTCTTTGGCAAACTTCAGACGGGCAGCAATGTTCTTTTTAGAGAGCAGTTGAGTCATGAACAAGTAGAGTGGCATGCAGATCCTTGAGTGTTACTCTAGGGTTCTTTGTGACTTCCTTCATGATTTTCTGATTTGTTCTTGGAGAGATTTTGGTAGGATGACCACACCTGGGTAGAGTGGCTGTGATCTTGAATTTGCTCCATTTGTCTGTCTGACAGTGGATTGGTGGAGCCCCAAATCCTTAGGAATGGTTTTGTAACCCTTTTGAGACTGATGATCTTCAATAGCTTGAGGTCGTCAGAGATTTCTTTTGATCGTGGCATGACGTGTTTTCACACACCTATATGGTGAAGACCAAACTCATAAAGTTTCTGATCTTTAGATAGGATAGGGCCTCCCAAACTCACCTTCTCTGATCCTTAACTTATACAAGGTTGAAGGTTCCAGGCCAAACATGGAAACCTTACATGTAGTTTTTTTTTACAGGGCACTACTATGAGTTTTTTTTATTGTAATACACATTTCAAATTTCACAGCTGCATTTCTTGCAGTAAGGGCAACTTGATCTATTGCTTATCCTTTCTAGTAAATCATCAAGGTCCAATACTGGATAGGGCTCAGCTCTCTGCTATGGCAATGTTTGTTCTATTTCTCATTCTGTTCTTAAGGGAAGTGCATGGGGTGCCCAGGGATTAAGTCCTGTAAAGAAATGCCAATGCCAGCAAGTATGGTGTGGTATTTTATCTACTCCACACTGGTGGTTGAAAGGTCAGACGATTAATGTCCGTGTCCCCTTGTCTGCTTTTTTTCAATTCAGCTTGACTAAACATGGTCTTTTTTCATTCTCAGTGAAGTAGCTGACTTTTGTTTGACTCCTGTAACCAAAAGCCACATGTAGTTACAAAGTCTTCGTTTAGTTGTTAGTTCATGGCAGCTAAAATCAGCTTGCATGGTGCCCCTTCAGTGCAAAGTGGTTGTGGTCAGTTTGCCGATTTCATCATAGGACAAAAATATAGGTCAAGTTTGTGTTTTAATTCAGTATTATAGCATTATAGTCCAAAATGTTTAAGTTTAGTTTTTTTGTTTGCTTTTTTTAGATGAATGCAAGGTTGTCGAAACACTTCGGCCTGACATGTTAGCTACCATGATCCCATTCACTTTTCAATTGTTCATATTAGTGTCTTTTTACACAGCAAGCAACGGAGCCCTGCTGCTTATACTGATAGGGCAGGTCAGATCTGGGTTCGTAACATGACAGAAAATCAGCAAGAAAGGGTAGTGCCAACTGAGTGGGAATATAGCCATATATCCAGCCAAACGCAAATATACAAGCAATTGCTTTCCATTCTTTTGATAACTGTGATGCAATGTGGGGATTTTGTATGTAGTTCCTGATGTACACGTTGCATAGAATGCCATTTTCCAGTAAGTGTTTGATCTCAATATCAGCATCCACTACATTTCCATCTGAGAAAACCTCAATCATGTCTGATAAACAATGGACTTTGCAGCACAAGTTATTGTACTCTGGATGATGTGTGTGCAACTACTGGACAGTCGTCAATTCAGACAAGTCCACTTCCTCTAATGTAAATTCCTGGAGTGAGGAGTAAATTATTGTGTCATTCAGATCTGAAGAGTAATTTCTGTCTTCAGTGGTAACAAAAATGATCTCACCTGAAGATTGGTCAAACAATTATTTGAAAACAGAAGAATTGCATGGGGATACACATGTTGCTCAGTTGGGTTTTGTAGCATTAAACAGGGAAATGACAGTAAATTGCTTTTACTGTCTGCCAATTCTGCATTTTTGTCTGTCACAGACTTAACGGACAATGACTTATTCAGAGGAGTTTCTGGTGGTGTTGTCAACTTTTCAGACACTCCGGTGGATCTTTTTAAACACTGTTTATTCATTAATGCCTGGTTTCCCTGGACATCATCAGAGGTTGCTTTAATCTTTTCTCTTTGTGCATATTTAAAAAGTTAGGATTATGTGATGCCTTGACTCATACAGATCACCAACAGTAACATTTCCATCCAAAGGTTCTTCACAGTCACCTAATAAGCTAATCATAAATTCAAAGTCACCATCTTTACCTTTTTTTAGATGTACCCATGGGAAAGAAGACTCTTTCCGATTTCTAGAATGCTGGACATGGTTTCAGACTTTTTACAGTAACCTCTCTCATTCCGCCACCTGTTGTCTTCTTAGAACTGATAGTTCATTCAGCCTATCTAATTTTTTCTTCTCAGCATTTCTGTTTGCAAAGCCAAAAGCTTTTTCAGACCCGTCAACTTCACACTTTCACTTTATTGCCATGTTAACTTAAAACAATTTGTAGATTTTAGTTTTCCTTTGACATTAAGGACTTTTTTTTGTGTTGATCAGTGGCAAAAACTCCTAATTAAATCCATTTTGATTCCATGTTGTAACATAATAAAATGTGGAAAAGTCCAAGGGGGGTGAATACTTTTGAGAGCCACTGTATATATATATATATATATATATATATATATATATATATATATATATATATATATATATATATATATATATATATATATATATATATATATATACATATATATATATATATATATATATATATATATATATATATATATATATATATATATATATATATATATATACTGTGCCTTGCAAAAGTATTCAGACCCCTGACCAATTTTCTAATATTACTGAATTACAAATGGTACTTTGAAATTTCGTTCTGTTTGATATTTTATTTTTAAACACTTAACTCAAAATCAGTTATTGTAAGGTGACATCGGTTTTATGTTGTGAAATATTTTTAAGAAAAATAAATAAACTGAAATATCTTGCTAGCATAAGTATTCAACCCCCACACATTAATATTTGGTAGAGCCACCTTTCGCTGCAATAACAGCATTAAGTCTTTTGGGGTAAGTATGTAACAGCTTTGCACACAGTGTCGGAGTGATTTTGGCCTATTCTTCTTGGCAAATTTGTCCAGGTTGGTTGGGTGACACTTGTGGACCGCAATTTTCAAATAGTGCCACAGATTCTCAATGGGATTGAGATCAAGACTTTGACTGGGCCACTGTAGGACATTTACCTTTTTGTTCTTGAGCCACTCCAATGTTGCTTTGGCCTTGTAATTGGGATCATTGTCCTGCTCAAAGGTAAATTTCCTCCCAAGCTTCAGTTTTTTAACCAACTGAAGCAGATTCTCTTGCAGTATTTTCCTGTATTTTGCTCCATCCATTGTAACAAGATGCCCAGTCCCTGCTGATGAGAAGCATCCCCACAGCATGATGCTGCCACCACCATACTTCACTGTAGGGATGGTGTGTCTTGAAGCATGGGCAGTGTTAGGTTTGCGCCACACATAGCGCTTCGAGTTTTGGCCAAAAAGCTCTATCTTGATCTCATCTGACCATAAAACCTTTTCCCACATTGCAGCTGGGTCACTCTCATCTTTTCTGGCAAACTCCAGACGCGCGTTTTCACTTTTTGAGTAACTGCTTCTTTCTTGCCACCCTCCCATACAGGCCAGTGTTATGCAGAGCTCTTGATATGGTTGACTGGTGCACCATTACTCCACTCCCAGCCACTGAACTCTGTAGCTCCTTGTGGCAAAGTGGTTGGTAAGGGGAACAGATGTCGCGGTGACGCGGTGCAGGAGTGATGAACAGACAACAGTGATTCAGTGAATAAGTGTGGTTTATTGGTCTTTTCCAGGTCTGGCGACCGTCAAAAATAATAAATCCCCGGCAATACACAACAATGTGTAAAGCACGGGGATAATGAAAACAAGGAAACATTCCCGAACAAAAAACAACAGTACGGTCACCAGTCCTGGGTGATCGAAAACGTGCAGGTGCTCAGTGCAGTGGTGCTCCGGATAGTGCTCTCCTTTCGACAGCTCCGGAGATGTGCGTTAACTGTCTATTGGTGCCACAAAGACAGACAATTACAGACAGACAGAAAATAACACACAACACGTACGACACTCTTCACATACTCTGAGAGCTCCTCTCTCAGTCCTTCTCTCCTAACGTTAACCCAAACGAAGGAGAAGATCAGCGTTACCCTGGCCCCTATATGTAATCCCGCATGATATCGAGATAAACGGTTGCAGCTGCCTTATTACTTGCAGCTGCCTCTCGTTTACCTTTCAAATCAATACGGTCTTACAACAGAGTCGCACTTCTTTCCAGGCTGACCCACTTCCCTGACCCGTAAACGAACTGTCAGGCCAGCCCTTCCAGATACTTCTCCTCCCGTTCTTTAGCGCCCTCACAGGTCGGGAGGAAGATTCATCACCAGAACTCATCTTTCCGTCACACTCCTTCAAAGTGATTGTTGGCCTCTCTGTGGCTTCTCTCACAAGTCTCCTTCTTGTTTGAGCGCTGAGTTTAGAGGGACGGCCTTTTCTTGGCAGTGCCTGGGTGGTTTGATGCAGCTTCCACTTTCTGATTATTGATCAAACTGTGCTCATTGGGATATCCAAACACTTGGATATGATTTTGTACCCTTTCCCTAATCTATGCATTTGTATTACTTTATCTCTAACTTCTGTAAAATGCTCTTTGGTCTTCATTTTCCTTCAGATTCACAGCCTTACCAATGATCCTTCAACAGTGGGGTTTTTATCCAGAAAATGTGACAGGAACTTTAATGGTTCACAGGTGGAGGCCAATGGTAAGGTAATTGTGTCCTCGTTAGGGCGATTTCTTTCATCGGTGCAAACTGGGAGCTTCCACAGAACAGGGGTTGAATACTTATGCAAGCAAGATATTTCAGTTTTTATTTTTCTTAAAAATATTTCCCAACATAAAACCAATGTCACCTTACAATAACTGATTCTGAGTTTCAGTGTTTAAAAATAAAATATCAAACAGAACGAAATTTCAAAGTACCATTTGTAATTCGGTAATATGGGAGAATTGGTCAGGGGTCTGAATATGTACTACAAAGGTTTATTACAGAAGAAACAATATAAAACAATGTAACATGTAACCAGTAATGTACATTACTATACAGTATGTTCTGCATTTTAATTATTTAATCAGTAATTCCATGTTGCCTTGGATAAAGATGGTCAGCTAAATTAATTATAAAAAAATAACAAAAAACATGTAACTAATGTATTGAATAATACTGTACTGTAATTAGTAAAATAAACTAATTTTAAAAAAATACAGTACAGTAATACATTATAGAAATAATAAAACTAATAATAACAGAAATAATATACAACTCAATAAACATTACCATACAAATGCTCAGTTCAGGTACAGTACAGTAATTATTGCCTGTATGCTATTTTAAGAAGTCTTTTAGGCCCTGGCCACATTAACGTTTTAGATTGAGTTATTAGCAAGTTTTAAAGGTCCTTATTTTGACTTTTAATTAAATTAAAGAAAGTCTTATCCGCCCCAGATTTTCCCTTTTTGCAAATGCCCATCTAATTTATTTACTATGGCGTGGGCATTTTTTCCCCCATAAAAATTATTCTCCTTTTGATTACTTAGGCTCTTTCTCGTAGCTCCTCCGTTCTGCCCCCGTGTTCAATGAAAATAAACAACAACATTTAGGAGGGAGGAAAAAAAGAAAGAAGAACATGTATACATTATAGTTGTTTCTAGGATACAGTCATCCAGAGAAGTGTTTTTTTTCAACAACAGCTGGGTTAAACCAACCCGATTCCTTTTCAATTCGAAGATTACCACCACCAGATAGGTATGGGATATTCCTGCCCTTCGGGTAGGTATCACTGAGATCTTTATACCGGAGCTGCCGAAAAGCCCCTTCCCGTGATGACGCACTCGGTCCCATCTACAGAGGGAATAAAACCGTCACTCACAGGAAGATCCACTTCTTTTTTTCTCTCAAGACGATACGGTAAGACCACTGTGTTGAGCTGAGCATGTGATAGAAAAGAACTTCTCGAGTCGATTCGAGTCGGTTGTATTTCCCCTGCATTAATCCTGAAGGCTGGCTTGCTGCTTTCCTGGAATCAACAACTTAAAAAAGACAGTCCTTTATTGGCTTTCTGTCTTTCAGCGGCCTCCCCGCCTGCACGCTCCTTTTCATCTGTTTATCGTATGTGAGCAGTCATCCGCGAATGATTGTCTATTCTTTCTGAGAGTACATGTGTCCTCTCGGGGCTAGGACTTGCCACATCCCCGCTGTCGAGTAGTTCTGCAGGCACAGACTCGCCGCTATGGTGGTTAAGGCCTTGTACGAAAGGTGTAGTCTCCTTCCCTTTGCTATCTTTCCGTGTTTTGCTGTCTGCTTAAACTTGCCTACCGTGGCTTTGGCCTTGCGTTTCACCCCTGTGCCCTCAGTATTCAGTGTATGCGGTGCTCGGTACGCACATTGCACCTAGTGTACATGTGCTAGTACCTCTACCACGTAGTGTGATTACGCACAGTGCAACATGGTACACAGTGCACGTAGTGTACAGTACTCAGTGCGCACGGCGCTTGGAACGCACGGTGCGTTTGTCGCATTGCCGCTGTTCTCCTACCGTATACCTTACATAAGGCGCGGTACTCGCCGCACAATACACAGTATTAGTGCTGTAATGCTAGTGATTTTTACACTACGTTAACACTTCCAGTGTTTAACACAATGCGAGCAGTGCTTTGGTGCTATGCACAAAGTCAGGCCCATGTCGGGGTCCCATCCCTGTATGGCCTGTAATGCTATCATCCTGCAGGAGGATCAACATACCCTCTGCGTGCGGTGCTTCGGCGCTCCTCATGCCACCGCTGCCCTTGAAAGGGATGTGGCATGTAATGACTGTGAGGCCCACTTGGAGAGAGCCAGGACCGTCAGTGGCTCTGGGTGCTCCAGACAACATGTCCCAGGACCCCCTCTCCACAGTTGAGACGGGCGAAGCATTCTAGGCAGATGAGGGACATTATGGACGTCATGGCTTAGATGGCGCAGGTCCTAGAGCTCTTGACCAAGCGGGTGCCAGCGGCCCAGGCCCCTGCCCAGGGTCATCATCAGCTCCAATTTCCATACCCCCCTCCCCTTCTCAGATTTTATTGAGGAAGTACACTCTTCCTGGGGTCACCCAACTTCGGGTCCTAGTTTACATAAACAGGCCGCACCGCTCGCCTCCTTGGAAGGCTCAGATAAGCTCGGCCTGGCAGGGTTTCCCCGGTAGACTCCACCATCACGGCCCTGGTTAAGGCACCGCCGGTGGATGGTCTGGCTAGAGACCCGGCATGCCCAAACCCTCAATGTAGGGTGACGGAGACGGAGCTGACGTACCGTCACACCTCCAGTCTATCCGACCAGGTGACTGGTTCACCACTGTGGATAGCGGGACGCATATTTTCATGTTCCCATTCATCCAGAGCACAGAAAGTACCTGCATTTTTCCTTTCTAGGAAGCATGTATGAGTTTGTTGTGCTGTCATTCGACCTCTCCCTAGTTCCGCGTAAGTTTTCAAAGTGCGTGGAAACTATCCTGGCTCCCCTGCGGCTGCAGGGTATCAGAGTAATAAATTGATCTGATTGATCTGTTCCCAGTCGCGAGAGGGAGAACTGGCCCACATGGCGGTTGTGACGGAGCATCTGGTCAGGTTGGTCCTCACCATATACGATGCAAAGAGTCGGCTTACACCAGTGCAGTGCACCACGTACCTGGGGCTCCGGCTGCACTCCACTATGATGCGTGCATACCTGTCGGATGGCAGAGTTGCAGCTATCCAGGGTTGCCTCTCCCTGTTTCAACAGGGATCGCAGGTCACCCTCAGACTGTACCAGAAACTAATGGGTCTGATGGCCGCAGCCATCTCAGCCATTCAGCTGGGTTTGCTTTGCATGTGCCCATTACAAGCATGACTCAATGCGTTTCACCTCAATGCCAAACATGACAGATACTGTCGGCTGACTGTGTCTTACACGTGCTGGGCAGCTCTACGCAGGTGGAGGGTTCCCTCTCACCTGCGCAAAGGTGTGCAAATGGGAGTAGTACTAAAACGCCAAGTGATGATGACAGACGCGTCCAATCTGGGTTGGGAAGCGGTTTGGGAAGGCAGAGGAGTAAACGGATCCTGGTCGTATCGTTGGACATGCCTGCACATAGACAAGCTGGAGTTGCAAGCGGTGTCCCTTGCTCTCCATCACTTTCTTCCAGTTCTGAGCGGCACACATGTTGATCTGGATGGACAGCACAACAGTGGTGGCATATGTCAACCACCAGGGTGGCCTACGGTCCCTGTGGTTGCAGCTTGAAGGTGTATTTAGTGGCTCTCTCTGCTTGCCATGCCCCAGTAGATTCTATGTCTCTAGGTGCACAATTTTTGGCTACCCGTTTCCTTAAAGGCGTGTGGCGATTATGCCCTCTTAGGAGGACTATTCTCCCCAAATAGAGCCTTAATATTGTACTAGAGGCTTTCACAAAGATCCTGTTTGAGCCCTTACACTCCATAGAGCAGAAGTTTTGTCTGTGAAGACAGCCTTCCTCTTGGCTATCACTTACGCTAAGCGGCTCAGTGAGCTGCAGGCACTGTCTGTCACAGCTCCTGCATGCGTATTTGGGAAGATAGCAGGGTTTGCAGTCCCAAATAATAAACAGCAAAAACAATCCGTCTTCCTTCCGTGAGTCCGGGAACGGGAAAACACGGGGGGTAATAAACCCAGCACTTCCGGGTTGTCGCTCCTCCGAAGTACTCCCGGAGCATCACATTAGTGCTCTATAAAATACAAAAAGGAGAAGGGATTAACAAGTCAGCCCAGAACACAGACAACCCATCTTTCAACTCCCTTTCTCTGTTTCTCTGTTTGCTTTTCGCTCTCTCTCTCTCTCTCTCTCTCTCTCTCTCTCTCTCTCTCTCTCTCTCTCTCTCTCTCTCTCTCTCTCTCTCTCTCTCTCTCGCACAAAACCCTACCTTGCCAGCAGGAACAGAACCCTGGGCCACGCCCCCTTTTGTACTGTCCTGTCCCCATTGGTCAGCGAGGGCAACCGCCGTCAACCAATACACGATTGCCACCACGCTTTCCGACTGGGTCGAGGACGTTGCACACCGCGGCTCCGTCCCCTTTCCAGGTGGCCGACTTCCACCTCCCCTGGGGGTGACTGCTCCTCCTCCATAACGTTCTCAGCGGTTGGGAGGGAGATCTAAAACAAGAGTTCATTCTTTCTTTGTCATAAGGAGATACTACAAAAGACTCACCAGGAACGCATTGCTCCCTCCCCATGCGTCTGCATGGGGTGGGTCAAGCCACTGGCAAGCTCCCCAGACTTGAACTGTCACTAAAACATAATGTACACACACACACATATATATATATATATATATATATATATATATATATATATATATATATATATATATATATATATATATATGTATGTATATATATATATATATATGTATATATATATATATATATATATATATATATATATATATATATATATATATATATATATATATATATATATATATATAATAATTGTATTGTTTAATTGTTTTATTGTTAATTATCCCCTACAACTGGATGGTAATTGTAAATTAGAACCAGGTGCAGGGTATTTAAGAGAGCAGCCAGTCTGTTCAAGGCTGCTGCTGTGTGGAGAGCCCGACTGTATGTCGTAAAAGTTAAACCTGTGTTTGGTTTGCATGTGTTTGGTTAAAAGTGTGTTATGTTTTGTTTGGCAGGTAAACAGCTTAGCCGCCCTGCAAGTTAGTCAGGGTCCTGCCAGTGTTAGTCAGTGCTCGAATAGAGCTAGGTTTTGTTTGTTGGTTTTCTGTTTATTTTCGGTTTGTGTATTAAAAAAATAAACAGTGCTTCAAACATCAAGTTTCTGTGTCGGTCATTTTTAAAGGCGTAATGAATCTGAGTGAGTGAAGTACAGTTTAACACATATATATATATATATATATATATCTTGCTTGCATAAGTATTCAACCCCTGTGCTGTGGAAGCTCCCAGTTTGCATCGATGAAAGAAATTGCCCAAACGAGGACACAATTACCTTACCATTGGCGTCCACCTGTGAACTATTAACGTTGCTGTCACATTTTCTGGATAAAAACCCCACTGTTAGAACATAAGACCATAAGAAAGTTTACAAACAAGAGGAGGCCATTCGACCCATCTTGCTCATTTGGTTGTTAGTAGCTTATTGATCCCAGAATCTTATCAAGCAGCTTCTTGAAGGATTCCAGGGTGTCAGCTTCAACAACATGACTGGGGAGTTGATTCCAGACCCTCACAATTCTCTGTGTAAAAAAGAGTCTCCTATTTTCTGTTCTGAATGCCCCTTTGTCTAATCTCCATTTGTGATCCCTGGTCCTTGTTTCTTTTTTCAGGCCGAAAAAGTCCCTTGGGTCGACATTGTCAATACTTTTTAGAATTTTGAATGCTTGAATTAGGTCGCCGCATAGTCTTCTTTGTTCAAGACTGACCAGATTCAATTATTTTAGCCTGTCTGCATATGACATGCCTTTTAAACCCGGAACAATTCTGTCGCTCTTCTTTGCACTCTTTCTAGAGCAGCAATATATTTTTTTATAGCGAGGTGACCAGAACTGAACACAATATTCAAGATGAGGTCTTACTAATACATTGTACAGTTTTAACATTACTTCCCTTGATTTAAATTCAACACTTTTCACAATGTATCCGAGCATCTTGTTAGCCTTTTTTATAGCTTCCCCACATTGTCTAGATGAAGACATTTCTGAGTCAACAAAAACTCCTAGGTCTTTTTCATAGATTCCTTCTCCAATTTCAGTATCTCCCATATGATTTTTATAATGTACATTTTTATTTCCTGCGTGCAGTACCTTACACTTTTCTCTATTAAATGTCATTTGCCATGTGTCTGCCCAGTGCTGACCTTTGCTGCTGCAACAATGTTTGCCGCTCCTCCTATTTTTGTGTCGTCTGCAAAGGATCATTGGTAAGGCTGTGAATCTGAAGGAAAATGAAGACCAAAGAGCATTCTACAGAAGTTAAAGATAAAGTAATACAAATGCATAGATTAGGGAAAGGGTACAAAATCATATCCAAGTGTTTGGATATCCTAGTGAGCAGTTGGATCAATAATCAGGAAGTGGAAGCTGCATCACACCACCAAGGCACTACCAAGAAAAGGTCTGTCCTTCAAAACTCAGAGCTCAAACAAGAGGGAGACTTGTGAGAAAAGCCACAGAGAGGCCAACAATCACTTTGAAGGAGCTACAGAGTTCAGTGGCTGGGAGTGGAGTAATGGTGCACCAGTCAACCATATCAAGAGCTCTGCATAACACTGGCCTGTATGGGAGGGTGGCAAGAAAGAAGCCGTTACTCAAAAAGTACCATCTGAAAACGTGCATCTGGAGTTTGCCAGAAAGGATGAGAGTGACCCAGCTGCGATGTGGGAAAAGGTTTTGTGGTCAGATGAGACCAAGATCGAGCTTTTTGGCCAAAACTCAAAGCGCTATGTGTGGCGCAAACCTAACACTGCCCATGCATCAAGACACACCATCCCTACAGTGAAGTATGGTGGTGGCAGCATCATGCTGTGGGGATGCTTCGCATCAGCAAGGACTGGGCATCTTGTTACAATTGAAGGAAGAATGAATGGAGCAAAATACAGGAAAATACTGCAAGAGAATCTGCTTCAGTCCTCTAAAAAACTGAAACTTGGGAGGAAATTCACCTTTCAGCAGGACAATGATCCCAAGCACAAGGCCAAAGCAACATTGGAGTGGCTCAAGAACAAAAAGGTGAATGTCCTACAGTGGCCCAGTCAAAGTCTTGATCTCAATCCCATTGAGAATTTGTGGCACTATTTGAAAATTGCGGTCCACAGGCATTGTCCAACCAACCTGAATAACCTGGAGCAAATCTGCCAAGAAGAATGGACCAAAATCACTCCGACACTGTGTGCAAAGCTGGTACATACTTACCCCAAAAGACTTAAAGCTGTTATTGCAGCAAAAGGTGGCTCTACCAAATATTAATGTGTGGGGGTTGAATACTTATGCAAGCAAGATATTTCAGTTTTTTTATTTTTCTTAAAAATATTTCCCAACATAAAACCAATGTCACTTTACAATAATTGATTTTGAGTTTAAGTGTTTAAAAATAAAATATCAAACAGAATGAAATTTCAAAGTACCATTTGTAATTCAGTAATATGAGAGAATTAGTCAGGGGTCTGAATACTTTTGCAAGGCACTGTATGTGTGTGTGTATATATATCTATGGGTCTAATGATATATAATGTGTGTGTGTGTGTGTGTGTGTGTGTGTATATATATATATATATATATATATATATATACAGTACTGTGCAAAAGTTTTAGGCAGGTGTGAAAAAATGCTGTAAAGTAAGAATGCTTTCAAAAATAGACATGTTAATAGTTTATATTTATCAATTAACAAAATGCAAAGCGAGTGAACAGAAGAAAAATCTACATCAAATCAATATTTGGTGTGACCACCCTTTGCCTTCAAAACAGCATCAATTCAAAACCCGGTGGGTAGCGCGAAGGATGAAATAGAAATGGTGGAAATGACAAATGACTGCTTCCTAACACAATTTGTGAAGGCACCAACTAGAGGGGAGGCATGCCTTGATTTAGTCTTTTCAAATAACGAAGATAGAATAACTAAAACAGAGGTCAGAGAACCACTGGCAAACTCAGACCACAACATGGTCTCGTTTGAAGTGTTTTTTAAATCCCAAAAAGTAAAGACTAAAGCTAAGGTTTACAATTTTAGAAAAGCAAACTATGAAGGTATGAAACAGAGACTAACAGAAGTAGATTGGAGTAAAATAGAGAAAACACCCACAGAAGAAGGATGGTTGTTCTTCAAAAATGTAGTACTAGAGGCGCAAAACAATTATATCCCTAAAGTAGACAAATCTAAATGTAAAAATAAATTGCCAAAATGCTTTAATAGATCAATTAAAAAAAATATTCAGCGAAAAAAAAAAAGACACTTTACAGAGCATTAAAAAAGGACCAAAAAGAAAGTATGCAGAAAGAGTACACAGAACTGCAAACGCAAGTCAAAAAGGAAGTTAGAAAGGCCAAGAGAGAAATAGAAATAGACATTGCTAAGGGAGCTAAAACCAATTCCAAAATGTTTTTCCAATATTACAACAGCAAGAGAACATTCAAAGAGGAGATTAAATGTTTAAGAGATACAAATGGCAAAATCGTAGAGGAAGAAAAAAAAATAGCAAATATGTTAAATGATTACTTTTCACAAGTTTTTACAAAGGAAGATACTGACAACATGCCCCACATGTCATCCAGTTCCTATCCAGTTTTAAATAACTTTAGCATAACTGAGGCAGAAGTGTTAAAGGGACTAGGAGCTCTTAAAATAAACAAATCCCCTGGGCCGGATGAGATCCTCCCAGTAGTACTCAAAGAAATGAAAGAAGTAATTTACAAACCGCTAACCAAGATCATGCAGCAGTCTCTTGACACAGGGGTGGTACCGACAGACTGGAAAATTGCAAACGTAATACCGATCTACAAAAAGGGAAACAAAACTGAACCAGGTAACTACAGACCAGTAAGCCTGACTTCTATTATATGCAAACTTGTGGAAACTATAACAAGATCCAAAATGGAAAATTACCTATATGGTAACAGGGTACTGGGAGACAGTCAGCATGGTTTTAGGAAAGGGAGATCGTGTCTAACTAACTTGCTTGATTTTTTTGAGGATGCAACATCGATAATGGATAATTGCAAAGCATATGACATGGTTTATTTAGATTTCCAGAAAGCTTTTGACAAAGTCCCGCACAAAAGATTAATTCTCAAACTGAACGCAGTTGGGATTCAAGGAAACACATGTACATGGATTAGGAAGTGGTTAACATGTAGAAAACAGAAAGTACTGATTAGAGAAAAAACCTCAGAATGGAGTGTGGTAACCAGAGGTGTACCACAGGGATCAGTATTAGGTCCTCTGCTATTCCTAATCTACATTAATGATTTAGATTCTGGTATAGTAAGCAAACTTGTTAAATTTGCAGACGACACAAAAGTAGGAGGAGTGGCAAACACTGTTGCAGCAGCAAAGGTCATTCAAAATGATCTAGACAAGATTCAGAACTGGGCAGACACATGGCAAATGACATTTAATAGAGAAAAGTGTAAGGTACTGCACGCAGGAAATAAAAATGTACATTATAAATATCATATGGGAGATATTGAAATTGGAGAAGGAATCTATGAAAAAGACCTAGGAGTTTTTGTTGACTCAGAAATGTCTTCATCTAGACAATGTGGGGAAGCTATAAAAAAGGCCAACAAGATGCTCAGATACATTGTGAAAAGTGTTGAATTTAAATCAAGGGAAGTAATGTTAAAAACTGTACAATGCACTAGTAAGACCTCATCTTGAATATTGTGTTCAGTTCTGGTCACCTCGCTATAAAAAAGATATTGCTGCTCTAGAAAGAGTGCAAAGAAGAGCGACCAGAATTATTCCAGGCTTAAAAGGCATGTCATATGCAGACAGGCTAAAATAATTGAATCTGTTCAGTCTTGAACAAAGAAGACTACGTGGCGACCTAATTCAAGCATTCAAAATTCTAAAAGGTATTGACAGTGTCGACCCAAGGGACTTTTTCAGCCTGAAAAAAGAAACAAGGACCAGGGGTCACAAATGGAGTTTAGAAAAAGGGGCATTCAGAACAGAAAATAGGAGGCACTTTTTTACACAGAGAATTGTGAGGGTCTGGAATCAACTCCCCAGTAATGTTGTTGAAGCTGACACCCTGGGATCCTTCAAGAAGCTGCTTGATGAGATTTTGGGATCAATAAGCTACTAACAACCAAACGAGCAAGATGGGCCGAATGGCCTCCTCTCGTTTGTAAACTTTCTTATGTTCTTATGTTCTTCTAGGTACACTTGCACACAGTTTTTGAAGGAACTCGGCAGGTAGGTTGGCCCAAACATCTTGGAGAACTATCCACAGTTCTTCTGTGGATTTAGGCAGCCTCAGTTGCTTATCTCACTTCATATAATCCCAGACAGACTCGATGATGTTGAGATCAGGGCTCTGTGGGGGCCATACCATCACTTCCAGGACTCCTTGTTGTTCTATAAGTGATGGATAAGTATCTGCCTGTACTTCTCAGCAGAAATGCAGCCCCAAACTTGCAAGGAACCTCCACCATGCTTCACTGTTGCCTGCAGACACATCTACCCACATGGTCCCAGGGTGAGAAAAGACGGTAAGCACTCGACTACGCTAACGACATTGTCGAAGGCAAAACGCTTCCCTTCATACGTATGCAAAGGGAAAGTAGACGACTTCATTTCAAAGGAACCGCCTGGTAGACGCCAGAATGCCAGGAGTGGAACGGGCAAAGAAGTTTCTTTGTGCTTCTTCAAAAGAGCTTGGACAGCACATCTGGAAACCCCTGTCTGCCTTGAAATTTCTGCCTGGGAGAGACCTTGTTGATGCAGTATAACTACCTTGTGTCTTGTTGCTGCGCTCAGTCTTGCCATGGTGTATGACTTTTGACAGTAAACTGTCTTCAGCAACCTCACCTTGTTAGCTGAGTTTGGCTGTTCCTCACCCAGTTTTATTCCTCCTACACAGCTGTTTCTGTTTCAGTTAATGATTCTGTTTCAACCTACATATTGAATTGATGATCATTAGCACCTGTTTGGTATAATTGTTTAATCATACACCTGACTATATGCCTACAAAATCCCTGACTTTGTGCAAGTGTACCTAGAAGAATTGATGCTGTTTTGAAGGCAAGGGTTGGTCACACCAAATATGGATTTGATGTATATTTTTCTTCTGTTCACTCACTTTGCATTTTGTTAATTGATAAATATAAACTATTAACATGTCTATTTTTGAAAGCATTCTTACTTTACAGCATTTTTTCACACCTGCCTAAAACTTTTGCACAGTACTGTATATATATATACACACACACATCACTGGTTGTCCTAACAGGGGTGTGGGGGGGGTGGGGGGGGGGGGGGGGGGGGGGGGGTGGGGGGGGGGGGGGGGGGGGGGGGGGGGGGGGGGGGGGGGGGGTGGGGGGGGGGGGGGGGGGGGGGGGGGGGGGGGTTGGGGGGGGGTGGGGGGGGGGGGGGGGTAATTAAAAAAACAATTTCAAAAGCTTTTAGAAAATATTTATGCCATATGTATCTGTAGCGGGGGGAGATCTGTGCTGACTCTGCTGATGTGTTCATAGTGCTGCAGGAGGAGGGCAGCAGTCGTCCAATACCCGCCTGTGAGTCATGGCAGTGACTCGGGAAGGTGGGAAAAGGGGTGTGTGGACTTTCCTTCTCTCTGAGTGGCTGGGAGGTGGGTCGTGGGGAGATTGTTAGCCCTATAAGATAATACTCTACTGTTTCCTAAGCTTTGCCCTTTTAGGACGTACCGGGAAGGACGGTAGTTCAGGTCACAAGTCGAGACAGAGAGAGGCCGGGACCGAAACCCAGAAGATCAATAAGGAAAAGAAGCGTAGTAATAGCGGGAAAACCGTGGGCAGACCCCCAGTGTATTTATATAGAAGCCTGAGAAACGGTCAGGATAGGACGGAGACCCGGGCCGTGCGGGTAGCGACGGCTGGGGTAACGCTGCTGAAGTGCAGCACCTTTTATTTATAGTTTTGATTGCTGTGTTTTCTTTTCCTTTTTCCTTTTGCCTTTGTTTTTTGGATTATTGGTTTGAACACCAGTGAGTGCATCCATACCTGAACTGTACCATCTCTGGTATTGCCATGTCTCTGTTTTTACCATCGTTTGTAGGCAGAACACAATGAACAGCGCCCTCTGCGGGCTAAAAAGTAAAAACACACCCTGAAAACAAAACTGGGCACCTGTGTGGTGTTTTCAAGAATAACTGTCTGTCTCCTGTGTCAGTGAATTACCCACCAGCCTTCCACAGTAACATACAATAAAATTTCATGACCTGTCTCTCGAACATGTAAGAAAAGAAAACAATCGTAATATTTGTTTATTTTTGATATAACAAGTTATTAAAACATAACAAAGGCTTGTTTGTAAGATTCAGAGTGGCACTACACAAATCACGTAACAAATATACGTGAATACTTTAAAACATTTGTCATAATAAAATACCTTTTCATATTAAAGACAAACTAAAATAAACAGCAAGGTGCTTTTTGATCCCAAGTACTGAAGACTGACACACTTATAAAGAAGTGTTCATTGTATAGAAGGCCTTTCATGGCAAACACCATCTCAAAACAAAAATATTCAGGGTGCAGATGCTATGAAACATTTAATGAGCTAATGTCCCCAGATTTGGTAATAATAAAAATAAATACATATTTTTGAAATCCATATTCTTGCTTGCTCCAACCCATACCCTTTCAATGCCACATACATGTTTCAACAGTATGTTTAACCTTGCTTTGGTTTTAAAAGTATTTTTTCTGGTTTGCCAGCTTTACTTTTCATATAAAAGCAATACATGTCATGCTAGTTCTGGATCTGTGCAATACAAATCTGTGCAGATAGAAAACACAATACTAGCTCACCATTAAAAAGTGAAACTGGCCCCCTTAACTTTTTATGAAGTTTGCACCTGTGGCAAAGTGCCTGCCCCTGTGTGTATTTTGTGTTGTATGTTGTGTGTACATGGGATATAATATGTGTTATGCGCACAAGTGTTTAAAATGTATATTTGTATTTAGGCACGAGGATTGCACTTCACGTGCAAGTAAAAAGTAATAATATATGAGCACAGGGAATTGAACTTTATTAATTCACGTGCACTTGTATCGCGACTCCAATTGAATGATTGATTAGTAATCGAGTCTCGGTGCAGCTGAATTAAAGGTTGCATGTTTTCACTCACTCTGGATTGTGTGTTTGGTGAGTGGAGAACGGGCTTGGAGACAGAGGTAATAATTGTAATAATAATAGTAGTTAAAAATAGAAGCTCACCGTGTTTTCTCTGTATAGTCTGTTTTGTTTGTCTTTTTGTTTTGGCGACGAGTGCCGTGTCCTGTGTTTTCGTTTGTCTTGCAACCTTTTATTTTCTGATTGTCTGTTCATTTATTAAATGCTGAGCATTACCAATCGCTCAGCACCACCAAACTCCACCTCTCTGTAGTTTATTTCCTGGTTCCTGTTTCTGGTCTGACGTCACCCACTCCAGCCGTCTTTGTGACAGCACCATATGCTTGTCTTCATTTTAACTTACCCATCACTGGGACTGTATCATTGGACTTTGGTCCTGCAGTAAAGTCGTACAACTCGTGGCTTAGAGGCCTAGCCACAAATGTAAAGATACACTTAATTTTATGAAATACCCAATTAGAAATTATAACTTAAACTGGAAAGGGCACTGATTTGTATCAGAGCAACTATAGTGAAATTGCTGTTGCTCAGGTTTTTCTCAAAGATTTTGCTTTGAGTGCGTCTTTTTCACCTTTCATTTCAATGGGTGATGACTCTACGATGCATTTTTTGAAGTTATCTTGTCGTTTACATACTTTGTAAAGACTGGAGAATAACTGAAACTAAGCAATGTATGTTTTTAGCATTTTTGAGCTACATGTTTTTTTCAGAGGAAGTGCCAGCCTGTGTACAATAATTGTACACACATACACACACGACAAAAACATACATGCACATGTAGATATATTTTAACTATTTAAATTCAAACCTAACTTTACCTTTTACCTATCAGTAAACACCATCCAAGTATCTGGCATGTTGCTTCCGTCTGTGTGCATTCCAACAGTCAATGGTTGTCTTGTGATCTTGTCAGTAATCTCGAGATCCTGAGATAAATAATTCAGTTTTCTCGAGATACTGACATAAATCATCTCACAATCATAAAATAACGGAATGGTAGTATCGAAATCCTGAGATAAATGATCTTGTTATATCAACGAAAATATTGTAATGACCTGTGCCTTTGAAGATAAAGTAGAAGACGGAGACGTTGCTGCGTATAGTTGTAAACCAATTTATTGGTAGAAATGAACATGGTCCCTGTTTGGGCCAAGACCACGCCACAAAAACAATAAAATAAATTATCTCTTTCTATCACTATCCCTGCTCCTTTCCCCATTGTAGGTGGTGTGGTTGAACCCTTACACAGGATAAGACAGACCAGTCAAACAAATGGGACATGGGACGGTGTCCGGGTCGCTAAACAGACAACCCCCACCCTTGTCCCTCACCCCTGAAGACAAAGTCATGAAAGCGACCTGGGAGGTGATGCTGTCTCTGGGGGCGTGACCACTTTGTAGTGAACGGTCTACTGTCAGCTGCAGGGGACAGGGAAACTGGACTGCCAGGGGAGGAACCCTCAGCCCTGGGGCTGTGGAAGGAGGGGGACTGCTAGGGCAGGTTGGATCAGGAGGGAACGGAAGAAAACTATTAGGAGCTACTGGATCGGACGGTGCTGGGGGGTCGTCCTAGGTAGGGGGCCAGCCAATCCCTTGCGTCTTCTGGGAGGCAGCTGCACCTGGTAGGCCACGTCCTCGATCCTCTCCATGACCTGGTAAGGCCCGAGCCAGTGGCTGTTTCTTGGGGCACAAGACCTACACAAGCTACACCTAGTCCACTGACCCCACAGCCCCAGAGGGGCAGTGGAAAGAGGGGCCACCTCCTGAGCACAGGGTCAACAGGACAGAGCGTCCGCAATGGTGTGCATCTCGCCAGCCAGATGTTGGATCCGGTACTGGAACACCTGGAGCTACTCGATCCAGCGGTCTACCTGTCCTTCCGGCTCCCGGAACGTCAGGAGCCAACGTCAGGTGGCATGGTCCATTTGAATGGTGAACGGGAGCCTGCAGAGTTAGTGCCGGAAGTGGTTGACCCCCTCCACCACCTCAAGCAGCTCCAATTGGGTGACACAATACTGGCACTCTGCCTGCTGAGGGGGGAACTAGCACCAGGGACTGGCACAGCAGCTGGCACTTTCCAGGGTGCAGTTTCAGCCCTACTTTCCCCACTTGTCAGAGTACCTCGCGCAGTGAGGCCAGGGCATCCTGGAATGTCCTTCCGTGGACCAGCAGATCGTCCAGTTAAACCAGGTACTCCAGCCAGCACCTTCTACATGAGCCGTTTGAACATTGCGGGGGCGTTGCAAAGTCCGAACGACATCATGGTAAACTGCCACAGTCCCTGTCCAGTAGAGAAGGCAGTCTTCGGGCATGCAGAGGGGTCCAGCACGACCTGCCAGTAGCCACTGAGGAGGTCCAGCAAAGAGAACCATCTAGAGCCAGCCACCAGGTCCAGGGACTCGATGCAGAGGAGGGTAGGAGTTGTAGTGAATTAGGTATACCATATATTTAAATATAAATTAGTCTCTTATCGCCCTGTTTAAGAATGTCAAAATGTAAGAAATGAGATATACCATATTTAAGTTCTGGACCATGTAGAACTAGGATTCCCTTGGACAATAACCGACTAATCTAATATTACAGAAAAGAAAGGCTATTGGTTAGATATATACATGAATAGTATACAGTTCATTCATTGCATAGTCAAACGATTACAACAACATTAACATATGTGGTTAATATACTAATATTAAATATGGCTTATCACACAAAGTGTCTACTTTGCATTAGTATTTTCAATACTCGGTTCTCGCTGTAATCAATCATGTCAATATGCATGAGAATTAATTTAATTTCTCATTCAGAACAGAATCCAATATTCCAGTACCTAATTTGGCAAATTAGTTTTACCATGTTAATTTAGTTTAGACGTGATATACCAAACTAATATGTTATCAAACTCAGTTGATTATGGGGCAATGATCAAATTCTCTGCATTTACGAGGCAGCTCCTTTCAGTTGCACATTTCAAACAAAATACATTTCTTACACACTCTAAAACAGGAAGTTAGATTCTATTCCTCGAACAGTTTATCCACTAACTTGATAGCATTTACTACAGTTACTTTCTCTAGTCAAAGTAGTTAATGTTAGATATCTTGAATACTTATCGATTTCCATGTAAAGATGTAAATCTTTGTAGATGAATACTGCAACTCTATGGATCTGAAATTCTACTGAAAGAAGACGGTACTTTGCTGTAAGCATTGTATTGCATAGGCTCGCAATAAACAAATAGTTCTTCAACAAGCTGATCTCCAAGTCTTGCAACACTATCTTTTAAAAGTTGCGGGGATGGTTTTGTTGTCCTGTCTTCCATCCTGTTATTGGTTAGTTTCATTATTTTGGTCTGTGCCAGGGTCCACAGGGGGTGTTTCTCATTGGTTGTTCTCGTTCAGAGACAGCCCATTGTTCTCAATTGGTCAATGGTTTCGACCCCTGTAGGTTGAATTTATGAGGGGTACTGTTCTCTGTCCGAGGCGTCAAAGCATACTCAAAACTGTCTGGCTTGCCTTTTGCAAGATAATGCTGGCACCTAAATGACTCATTCAATGATAGGAAAAGAAAACACTTGTCTAGCAGTTAGTTTACGACTTTTTCTAAAAGCATTCTTTATCAGTGGGGGAGTTTGTGAGCAGAAACCAAGTAGACACAAAGAATGGGTTAGGACCTCCCTCTATATACCATTTCTGTTAATTTCATAAACAGAATGATAATATGACCCACTTTGACACAACAGAGTCCTTCTCCGTCACATGGCTGACTCGGTGGTAATCGACACAGAAGCACCACTTGCCAACCTTCTTCCACACCATTATTACTGATGAGGTCCAGTGGCTGTCAGACAGCTCTATGATCCCTGCTGCCTTCGTCTCCTCCAGCACTTTCTCTGTGGCTTCTTGGCGGGTGAGTGGTTGGTGGTGAGGGCGCTATTTGATGGGGTGGGTGTCTCCTGTCTCGATCTGGTGCTGCACCAGGTATGTCCGCCCACGTCCTCCGAGGCAGTACTGAAATTATTTTGATACTCACACACCAATTGCCACAACTGGTGCCACTGCTCTGGGCAAAGCCCCTTGCAGCTCCAGAGCCGGACTGAGCGCACTGCACTGAGAGCAGTAGGGTGGGGTGTGGTGGTATCTTCCCATAGCAGTCGAGCAGCAAATAGCAGCACTAGGCAGGGTGGCAGGGCTGCCCGGGGAAAGGCTAAGTTACCCTGGGCCGATTCGAGGAGGCAGGAGGCCAGATGTGCAAGCTGACGATTGTTGCAGCCTGAGGGTGGCCGTGCTGGCTGGCTAGCGTTGCAGCCCAGAGAAGGCTTAGAACCTCTGGTCGAAGCGGTTTAAGTGTCCCCTGCTATGGTCCTGCCCACTGCCATAGCAGGTCCGGGTGTGCAGCTGTCAGCTTCTTCTGGGGAGAGAGAGACTCCACTTTCCCAGCTGTACGGTTGGGCCCAGGTTGTTGGCTGAGAAGGTTGGCTGTTATCAGTGACAGGAACAGGTTGAGGGGCCGGCGGCGTCCCAGTTATACCGGCCCGAGGTGTTTCCCTGTGGTGGCACTGGCTGATGAGCGGTGGCAGTCAGGCGTTGGGAGCATTGGTGCTGGAGGTGGCCTGCTTTACTGCAGTTCCAACACAACTGCAGGTCGGACTCAGGTGTACAGAGTGGCGGAGAGAGGGATGCCCTGATAAGGGCAACGTACTCAGCTGGTGACAAGGGACGTTTACTGCCCTGATAAGGGACAACTCGTACTCAGTGGTAACGCTCACCGAGTATCGTCTCCCTCTTCACAAGGGCTGCAGCTTAATGGGGCGACCACAAGGCTTAGGTTGTTCCCTTCAATTAAACTTTCTAAAAGGGGGTTTAGTCCTTTTCCAAATACCCTCGTTCTTCCACATGAACTAGCCAGTCTGCTTCGGTTTGGCTTGGTAATTCAGGGCGAAGCAAAAACTTCAGCGGAGATTTAGGGAGAATGCATAGGAAAGGCGGACCTGTTAGCACAGTTTGCAGTCAGTTGTGTTTTCAGCTCGGTATGAAGTGCTAGTCATGGTTCATGTCCTCTTGGGCTGCTGGCAGGAATGTTGGTGGATAGGGGTTGTACCCCACCCATCCATGCACACGGTACTCTTCACAATCAGCCACCAAGCACGCCATGTTTTTGCCCACTGTCCTAGGGTAGAGGGCCACACCCAATAGTGGTCTCAACCTGTAGTCAACACAGCAGAGCAGGCCCCCTCCACCTCCAACAACCAGGAGCACTAAGTAACAATCCCTCAAGCACTGGCCATACTCTTGTCAGCACTGACAAGCTCAGACGTATGACCTAATAGCAAGTGCAATGGCCATCTTATAAATTTGATTGGTTAAGATTCCTATGGGGCTGGTCCATCACAGTGGCTCCCCACGCTTTATAGATAGAAGAATGATAAAGAATAGTTAAAAACAGGAGAAGGATCGGCTTGTGCTCGGGCCGTCTCTGGGTCGGGGGTTGTAACGGCGCGGCGGCTGAGCTATCTCTGCAGGCCTGCGGGCTCTGGGCGCAGACGACTGGGGCCAGGAGCTGTCGAGCCCACCTGTCGACAAGGCTGGGGCTTGGAGAGACGAAGGTTAAAGAAGCGACGGGGAGCTCCTCACCCCTCTATGGCTGCTGCTAGGGAAGCGAGCCCTGCAGGCACGATGCTCACTCACCTACTCGTCGGCTCATGGGGTACGACGGATGACGGCTCTCTGCACCCTCTCTTGCTCTGTGGGGACGACGCAAATTCTCAGCTCAGTCTCAACCCTCTCTCTGGTTGCTACCTTGGGAGACGACGGCACATGCTCATCACCCTCTTGGATCTGGGACGACGGCAGACATCCTCACCCCTCTTCGGCTTCCCAAAAACTAGGACGTGACGCACGGACAGCTACGTCCTAACAGATCTCTGGGACATAACATCGGGCTGAAGAGGAATAAAATGCACGGCATGTCAGCTCTCTAACCCCTTGTCTGGGCTCTTTTCGTGGATAGGCCGTGCTTCACCACCGACTCTCTGGCTCCTTCAGGGAGAGTGACGGCATTGGTTGATTCAAACTCCTTTGTTCCTTTTCTTGGATGGCCGTGACCGGGCCATACTTCCCATGTCGTATCAGCCCGTTTTGGTGGAATTAACTACCATGAGGGCAACCTTCTGGGAAGTTGAGGTATTCGGTTGTGGTGGTTGGTTTTGTTGTTGTTCCTCTCACTGTTCCCACCTCTCCCAATCTCGACGCCACAGCGTGTTGACAACTATGGCGAGATCGGGCACGATTGGTCGGCCCTCAGGGAGGCATACAAACAGCAGTACCCAGATACTCCCAGTGAACGGCTAGGTGAGAAAGGAGAGGAAAGAGTGATATGATGGAGTAGTGGCTTGGGGTGGGCCCTGATGCCCGGTGTGGAGCACCTTGGCTCTCCTCTTCCGACGGGGATCCTGGTTTGGGGGCACCCTGCTCCGTAGTGTAGGCCGTAGTCACTCCTCAACAACCGGCCACACCAGTTTGCCAGGTGCAAACGTAGAATGAACAGAAAGCTGAGGAGGCGACAGGGACACCGCCCAACGATGGTCATGACACGAAGACCCCACACCCAGGAACAACACCGCATAAGGAGATAGGCTGGCCGGACAGTCCTCCAGCTGGTTCTAGGCTGCAGCCGCTTAAATTTCTTCAGCTGCTGACTGCTTTTTTCCGCCTTTTGTCGCTGTCTTGAGTCTTGCCCCCGTAGTTTAAAAGACAAAAAGAAAAAAAAAAAAAAAAAAAAAAAAAAAAAAAAAAAAAAAAAAATTATCCCAAAATTCCACAAAACAAAACAAAAATATTGCTCTGAGCCCAATGGCGAGTGGCCGCGCTCTCCCACATCTGAACCAAATGTACGGCGCGACTGACGACACACAAACCACCACTCCAGTGAGGATAGAGGCCCACGAGGACCAGCATGACGTTCCAAGAACCCAATACACACTATTTTATTTATCATTAATATAACCCAAACCTGAAGAGCGAAGGAACACACAGGGCCCCACCCAAAACCCAAACACAAATATTAAACACAACAAGAAGGACAAAAAGAAAATTTACAAACACAATACACCATCAGTCTCCGCGTTCTGTGGCAACAGGCCCCACTCATTGAGACGTCATTATAGCTAGATATGTGTTCCATAAAAACACATAAAGAAATGCGCCAACTTGCGCGTCAACTTCTCAGCTCCTCTGACTCTATGAAATCCTGAGAAGTAGACAGCGGCCTCCTTTTATATCCGTGTGGGCTGGGGCGCGGGACGTTGATCGTTAATTGTAACGCCTAATATTACTAAGCCAGTCAACCCGCCAAGCCACCGCTGACACATAATAGCAACCCAGAGCAGGTCGGGCGGAGTTAACCCACACAATCCCTGCCCACTGTAAAGGGAAAGGCTCCATTGCTCTGCCACTAATTGGGCACATTTAGGCCCGTCTTGCTCAGTTCTTGGTTTGTATAGTAGACTTATGGATCAACAGATGAGTACTCAGCACACAGCAGAACTTGTGAAACGGGAGTTCGCACCCAGATAGTGTCACGGGCTTCACTATCAGACATGTTACTGGGGGGTTGAATTCCAGACCCTCACAATTCTCTGTTTGAAAAAGTGCCTCCTATTTTCTGTTTCTGAATGCCCCTTTGTTAATCTCCATTTGTGACCCCCTGGTCACTGTTTCTTTTTTCAGGCTGAAAAAGCACCTTGGGTCGACACTGTCAATACCTGGTAGAATTTTGAATGCTTGAATTAGGTTGATCGTGCAATCAGTCTCACTTTGTTCATTAGGTAGTCTGACCAGATAAATTCTCTTTAGCCAGTTGTGCCATGTGGGGTGGTATCACAGCATTGATAAACCCCTAGGACATAATTTTGGCTCCTACTTCTTTGGCACTCACTTTCTAGCCCCCCAACGCAAGCATTACTTTTCATATCGAATGGTGTACCGGTTAGTGAAACACAATATTTCACAAGATGAGAGCGCTTACTAATGATGTTGTATGCAGTAATTAACATTACTTCCCTTGATTTGAAGATCACACCCCTTTTTGTCACAAATGTATTAACCTGACCAGTAGTGACAACGTCTGTTACTTGTTTAAGCCCTTTGTCCTGATAGCTTCCCACAGAGAATATGTCTAGATGAAGACAATTCGTGCTGAGTCAACAAAACATCGCTAGTTCTTTTTTCCTAGATTTGACTTCTCCAATTGCAATCTCTACAATATGCTATATTAATAATCGTACATTTTTATTTACTGCATGCGAAGAGACCTGACACTTGTCCTATTATTAAACGTCATTTGCCATGTGTTGCCAGTTCTGAATGTTGTCTAAGTCAATGTGTTGAATGACCTTTGCTGCTGAAAACAATATGTTTGCCATCCTCCTGTTTTTGTGTCGTCTGCAAATTTAACAAGTTTGGTTTCATTTATGTACCCGAATCTAAATACATGAGTGTAAGATGGAGTGAGAATAGTCAGAGGTTTACCATCCATAGGATATAGATAATCATGAATCCCCTGATGTTTACGTACAAGCAAGCGTGCGTA